>NC_134485.1:9892069-10009569 GCF_040206685.1 Ascaphus truei | reverse complement strand
TCCACCTATGCATCTGCCCAGACACTGCACCGCTATCCACAATCCCCTCTCTCCCGGGGATATCTCTCCTTCCCTCCACCTATCCATCTGCCCAGACACTGCACCACTATCCACAATTCCCCTCTCTCCCGGGGATATCTCTCCTTCCCTCCACCTATGCACCTGCCCAGACACTGCACCACTATCCACAATTCCCCCCTCTCCCGGGGATATCTCTCCTTCCCCCCACCTATGCATCTGCCCAGACACTGCACCACTATCCACAATTCCCCCCTCTCCCGGGGGTATCTCTCCTTCCCTCCACCTATCCATCTGCCCAGACACTGCACCACTATCCACAATTCTCCTCTCTCCCGGGGATATCTCTCCTTCCCCCCACCTATGCATCTGCCCAGACACTGCACCACTATCCACAATTCCCCCCTCTCCCGGGGGTATCTCTCCTTCCCTCCACCTATGCATCTGCCCACACACTGCACCACTATCCACAATTCCCCCCTCTCCCGGGGATATCTCTCCTTCCCCCCACCTATGCATCTGCCCAGACACTGCACCACTATCCACAATTCCCCCCTCTCCCGGGGGTATCTCTCCTTCCCTCCACCTATGCATCTGCCCAGACACTGCACCACTATCCACAATTCCCCCCTCTCCCGGGGATATCTCTCCTTCCCTCCACCTATGCATCTGCCCAGACACTGCACCACTATCCACAATTCCCCCCTCTCCCGGGGGTATCTCTCCTTCCCTCCACCTATGCATCTGCCCAGATACTGCACCACTATCCACAATTCCCCCCTCTCCCGGGGGTATCTCTCCTTCCCTCCACCTATCCATCTGCCCAGACACTGCACCACTATCCACAATTCTCCTCTCTCCCGGGGATATCTCTCCTTCCCCCCACCTATGCATCTGCCCAGACACTGCACCACTATCCACAATTCCCCCCTCTCCCGGGGGTATCTCTCCTTCCCTCCACCTATGCATCTGCCCAGACACTGCACCACTATCCACAATTCCCCCCTCTCCCGGGGATATCTCTCCTTCCCTCCACCTATCCATCTGCCCAGACACTGCACCACTATCCACAATTCCCCCCTCTCCCGGGGATATCTCTCCTTCCCTCCACCTATCCATCTGCCCAGACACTGCACCACTATCCACAATTCTCCCCTCTCCCGGGGGTATCTCTCCTTCCCTCCACCTATCCATCTGCCCAGACACTGCACCACTATCCACAATTCCCCCCTCTCCCGGGGGTATCTCTCCTTCCCTCCACCTATGCATCTGCCCAGACACTGCACCACTATCCACAATTCCCCTCTCTCCCGGGGATATCTCTCCTTCCCTCCACCTATGCATCTGCCCAGACACTGCACCACTATCCACAATTCCCCCCTCTCCCGGGGGTATCTCTCCTTCCCCCCACCTATGCATCTGCCCAGACACTGCACCACTATCCACAATTCCCCTCTCTCCCGGGGATATCTCTCCTTCCCCCCACCTATGCATCTGCCCAGACACTGCACCACTATCCACAATTCCCCCCTCTCCCGGGGATATCTCTCCTTCCCCCCACCTATGCATCTGCCCAGACACTGCACCACTATCCACAATTCCCCCCTCTCCCGGGGGTATCTCTCCTTCCCCCCACCTATGCATCTGCCCAGACACTGCACCACTATCCACAATTCCCCTCTCTCCCGGGGATATCTCTCCTTCCCTCCACCTATGCATCTGCCCAGACACTGCACCACTATCCACAATTCCCCCCTCTCCCGGGGGTATCTCTCCTTCCCCCCACCTATGCATCTGCCCAGACACTGCACCACTATCCACAATTCCCCCCTCTCCCGGGGATATCTCTCCTTCCCCCCACCTATGCATCTGCCCAGACACTGCACCACTATCCACAATTCCCCCCTCTCCCGGGGATATCTCTCCTTCCCTCCACCTATGCATCTGCCCAGACACTGCACCACTATCCACAATTCCCCTCTCTCCCGGGGGTATTTCTCCTTCCCCCCACCTATGCATCTGCCCAGACACTGCACCACTATCCACAATTCCCCTCTCTCCCGGGGGTATCTCTCCTTCCCTCCACCTATGCATCTGCCCAGACACTGCACCACTATCCACAATTCCCCTCTCTCCCGGGGATATCTCTCCTTCCCCCCACCTATGCATCTGCCCAGACACTGCACCACTATCCACAATTCCCCCCTCTCCCGGGGGTATCTCTCCTTCCCTCCACCTATCCATCTGCCCAGACACTGCACCACTATCCACAATTCCCCCCTCTCCCGGGGATAACTCTTCTTTCTTTTTTTTTTTCCCAACTTCAAATTTTTATTGAATTTTTTCATATCGCATAAAACATTGCATATTTAGAACTTGCAAACGTGGAATAAAAAATATTCTTATCAAAATTGTAACATGTTATCTGTTTGTAAACAAGCAAAAAAAAAAACAAGACACACACAAAAATAAGGGGGGGGGGGGGAGGAGGGGGATAACAGGTTTGGGATCTCTGCTTCTGTTATTTTACTATTACTCCTATGGGAACTTTCTTCAATTCTTGTGTAGGTGACTAACGTTCTTATTATTTCTTATATTTCTGATTAGTTTTATTAAAAGGTGACCTATAGCTCATTCTTAGTCATATTCTTACCCGTACTTCAAACGAGAACGCATCTATCTCCATCATTGCCAGATTGTGGTTCTCTCTTCTCGTGGGATGTCTGTCTGGGCCAACCACGGCGTCCAGACTTTTATAAATTTTGGCGCCAGTGTCATTAACCAAACTCGTTAATTTTTCCATCTGGCAAATATACCACATTCTATTCCTAATCTGGGGGATATTTGGAATCTCTGCTTGTTTCCACAGTGCCGCGATCTCGTACCTCGTGGCTATTGCTAAATGCATAATCAGTTTGTTACCTGTTTTGGAAAGGCCCGGCCATGGATCCGGAGGAATAGTGAGGTCAAAAATCCTCTGAAGCCAATGTCTAATTTGTGTCCATAATGGGACTATCCGAGGACAAGACCACAACATGTGTACACAGGTTCGCCGATGCTCCACACTGTCTTGGGCACAGAGGGGAGCATCCTGGTCCAAACCGTGCTAATTTCTGTGGAGTGAGATACCACCTCATAAGGACTTTGTATGCGTTCTCCTTTAAAGTAGTGCATATCGAGCTCTTAGCTGCTGCTGTTACAATACAGTCTTCTACGCTCACCTCTTCTCCCAGATCTGCTTCCCACTTAACCATATAAGGTAATTTATAATTTTCTGAAGGGTTTGAACCGACCACTTGTTTATACATCTGCGATGTAAGTCCCTTTGTATGGGGATATCTCTTCTAATCCTGGACCCAGCCATATACACACCTGCTCTCGCCCCTGCCTTCTCTTTCCCTGCTAATGGGTGTTAACCCATCTAATTAAATACTGACCAACCTTAAAACTCGCCTCTCAAAAGAAGCATCCCAATAGCCTGCACTGATGGCTACTCTCCGACAGTCACTCCTGTCAAGCACTGCCATCTACTGCGCTTATTCCCTCACCTGCTGTCTCTGTAAGTCTCCCAACATAACACTTAGGTTGTAAGCTCTCTGGCCAAGCATTTCCTTTCCTATTGTCTGCATTATTATAATTCCCTGTATTGTCTTTGTAAAGCGCTGAGCACACTGTCGACGCTGTATAAAAGTACATCCCTCCCCTTTGTGATAGACTGAGCGGTCACTCAACTCACCCAGGAGACAGCGGGTGGAGGGGATTTCAATGGCAGGGAGACGACAGGAGGGAGAGCAGTGTGCACTTCGGGCAGGAGGGAGTGCAAAGAGAGGGGAAGAGAGACAGCAAGCAGAGGAGGAGACAGATGAGTAGCAGAGGAGGGAGTGGAGTGTGCACCGAGAGGAGCAGATACACTACGGCAGGGGGTTCAGAGAGAGGGGTGGAGAGAGTGCAAAGAGGAGCAGTGCACGATGGAGACGAGAGGACGGTGGGGAAGAAGGGACAAGACACAGCAAGTCATTCCAGGGAGTGGTGAAAACAAAGACCTGTGTTTAATTAATCTTTTGGATGTAGATCGGCGTATGTTATGCTGCGTACTGCTCGTATCTCATATTTCCCTTGGAATTTGCAGTTGTGCTTTTTAACATCGTGTGGGTGTATATCTGCAAAGCCAGATCTTCCCAAATTCATTTCCTTGAGAGCAACAAGCGGATTAGGATTCATTAACCAATATAACTTGCTGTAATTATCACAGACATGTTGCTAAGGTATGTCTGAAAACCTGATCTGTTGGTCGCGCTCTAACTGATCGTGGGGAACACTGCCCTAAACGGTGAAATAACTGTTAAATATGTATGACATGCTGTTATTTTCCAACGTGTTATCTCCTTTATCGAGATGACCTTTGGGGTCACCCAGTAGAAAGCCATGATGTCATTCCCCAATGATGTAATTGTAACGGCATCCTATTGGCTTTCTGAAACTAGGCCAACCAAAGTTCCATACCGATCTCCCAGAGGAAAACAGCCAGTTAAAAAGTAGATTATCCTGGGAGTGGATGTGGCTAAAAATGGCATGATTAAGAAGGACCCCCAGTTCCGATGCAGGTTAAAAAAAATATTTTTCTACTCATTCTTCAGAACAATACACAGACTGGGTGGGGGCATTCACATAGCCTGTTTATTTGAGAAGATACTCTGAGAAATAACTTAAATTCAGCAGCTGTGCCTTAAAATTATTCATACATGCGTTCGTCGTCGTTTCTTCTTCTCCCATACTACACATGAAGTCAAGTTTGTACATGTTATTTTGTAAGGACATTAACTAAAATATCTGTAACAGCCAGAAAATAACGTATGTTCGATTTCATAACGTGTGTGTGTGTGTGTGTGTGTGTGTGTGTATATATAAGTCCACGCGTATCTATATCATATGAAAGTTAAAGTAACAGAAACATTGTTAATATTTATGACATTTGCACAGAGATGCCCCTTATTATCAGGGTCACTAAACGCACAGAACATTTTGCATTGAGATTAGTATTGGGCGGGGTCTTGTTTACATAAATTCTGGTATGATGGATGCCAAAGTACACAGAGATTGTCGTTGGCTAAAACGTTATTTACCTATAGAGCCAGCCGCCTGTTCTCTACTTCTGTGAAGGCACTAAGGTAATGTGGTAACTTGGGTTAAATACCCCGGTCATAAAGGTAACCAAGTCCCCACAGTGCAATTCCACGCAGAGGTCCAAAACCCAAACAAATATTGCCGCAATGTGTCTTTATTTCAAGCATATCATCTGCTTATGTTTACCAATTTGGCTAATAGCAGCTTCATAATTACTTTGACTTGTGACAAAAAATATCTATCTTCTTCGGCCCTTGTCAATCCACTACGGGATGAAGGCTTCGCAAATGATCTGCCGGGTACTGCAATTGCAAGCTTCCCTTCTGCATATTTCTCCAACACATTTTCTGATCTCCACCTCCCAATCTTACTTTTGGTATGATGACTTCTTTAAGTAATTACATTATTGTTTTTGCCGTTTATTAAACGTCCTTACTTTTTGGTGTGCTTGTCTCTGCTTGTTTGCTGATTTCATCCTCCCACCTTTTGGTCATCGCTTTGGCCCTTTTAACTTCTGCTCTGGAGATTGGTGATAGAAATGATGGGTTATCCATTCAGGATGCATTATTTAAGGGACAGCGAAGGCCTCAGGATTTGATGGCAGGGGTCTGTAGACATGTTGCCCAAGAGGTTTTCCATAGTTTTTCTATTCATCTGGCAGCCAAATCAATGATATTCTTGGTGGCAACAAGGAGGACGCAAGAACTAAGAAGCAGATCTGGTGTGTCAAAATGTTTGGGGCTTTAAATGGGGCCCTGAATCCCAGTTTCCCTCTCTTTATAGATAAAAGGTTGCTAAATAAATTCCAGGACAGAAGGTAGATAGAGAAAGTTTTATGGCTAGTTCATTGCCTAAAATATTCTCCACGTCGTCGAACAGGGGCTTGGGGTTATTAGAGTTTTCTTTCCGCCAGTTGTCTAGTCCAAGGAAACAGACTTGTTTGCTGGATCTTATAAGCCAGTGGTCCATGTCTCTCTGGTTTCCATGCCAGCAGGGGCAGGATCGCACTTGTTTTCAAAGAGTTGACCAAAATTACATATGCAGGGGTCCTACAAATCGTACACCGTAGAACGTCAGGTGTTTCCCACTCTTCTCCATTTATTAAGTTAAGGTATTACGCAAAATATGTTGGAAGAATCAAGCGTTACGGAAAAATGTTGCCAGACTTGACGCATAAGAAGCTCTTCATGGAAGTTCCTGTATCTCGGAGGGGAACAGGAATACATGAAAATGTATTCCTCTTCCCAAAAAAACGATGGTCCTTTCAGGGCAGTGTTGGATTTAAAGTTTTTAAATACTTTTATATTTAAAAAAAAAAAAAAAAAAAGTGTCTGGACTTTCAAAATCTGAAAGATGGGTCATCAAACCAGTACAGGATGGGGACTGCCTGGCATCTATGGGTTTAAAACGCATATCTTCAGGTACCAGTATTCAGAGAGCATTGGCTATTTCTTTGCTTTGTGCTGGCGGATCGTCATTTTCAGTATAGAACGCTTCAATTCGGTCTGGCCACAGCACCAACAACAATTACCAAGCTATAGTGGTATTTATTCCCGGAATACTCCGGATGATCGGAATAGACCTTATTCTATGCTTCCGCTGGCGCATCATCATGTCCACATGCCCTGCTGAGCGTTTCAACGTAATGTTCGCGCTATAAATTGGCAGAAGAGTGCTCCAATTCCATTCCTGGGGCGATAGTTATTGGGTCTCCACCGGGGTGTATCTGAGGACAGGATTTTAACAATGAATCCAGTGGTCCAATTATGTACTGCTAACCCATCGGCTGTCAGTCAGAATTTGCGTGAAATTAGGGGGAGCCAGGGCAGCACCCCTAAAAGTAGTTTCCTGGGTGAGGTTTCCCATGTGCCTGGTACCATTTTAAAGGCCTGGAAAAGAAATTCAGAAAATGTAGAGCTTCATATGCATTACTCTGCAAGAAGGGGCCTTACTTGGTGGCCTAGTGGATTACTATTACAACGGATATGAGCATACATCGTTGGGGAACTCCTATCCCAAAACAATTGGCTCTGGGCACCTGGTCAATGCTAGAAAATAACCTTTCAATAAATATTTTTGGAAATGAGAGCAATATAGTATGGGCTGGAGACCTATGTAGACAGGCTGCAGGGCCGAGCAGTCAGAATCCTGTTGGGCCGCGCCGCCGTGGTGGCATACCTAAATAAACATGGCGGCATAAGGCTTGAACCGTTAAAAATGAAACTTACAAATGGAAACGCGTCCGGTATGTCAAGTATGTCCTGGGCACAGAGTAAAACAAATAATACATGGTTACAAATACAGTTACATAAATGAACAGGGTATACATTATATACAAGACATTGCGTGCACAGTTAAAGAAAATATATATTATGAGCGTATGAAACAGTTACAGACCAGATTAAAATGTGAGACAGCCTTAGATTTGAAAGAACTTAAACTGGTGGTGGATGTGAGAGTCTCTGGTAGGTTGTAGAGGGTGTCAAGTTTGCTAAGGTGGGTTTGAGGTGCCAAGCCATATACTATGTCTCCATTGTCAATAATTGGCATTAGCATCTGCTGTGCGATACGCTTTCTGACCAGGAGACTTAGGGAGGATTTGTTCCTGTAAAGTACCCCTAGTTTGGCATAGGTATTGGTTGTCAGGGTATCAATGTGCATCCCGAATGTTAAGTGGGAGTCCAACCATATGCCCAGGTATTTAAAACTAGTGACAGGCGTTAGGGTGGTGTTAGTGTTGGTTCTAATCAGGAGCTCAGTCACTGGAAGCTTTAAAAATGTAGTCTTGGTCCCAAATACCATTGTTACAGTCTTGTCTGTGTTTAAAAACAGTTTGTTTTGGGAAATCCAGTTTTCGAGTCTCAAAAAGTCAGACTGAAGTATGTGTTGAAGGTCAGAGAGGCTATGGCTGTGTGCATATAGGATTGTGTCGTCTGCATACATGTGTATTGAGGCTTCCTTACAAGCTGTGGGAAGACCATTAATGAACACTGAGAAGAGTAGGGGCCCCAGAACAGAGCCTTGCGGGACACCACAGGTGATATCCAGGGGGTTGGAGTTAGAGCCTGAGATGGACACATGTTGGGATCTTCCTGATAGGTAGGACTGAAACCAGTTTAAAGCATGCTTCCCTATTCCAGAGCTCTGGAGTTTGTTAAACAGATTAGCATGATCAACTGTGTCAAAAGCCTTTGCAATATCTAGGAATACTGCACCAGTGAGTTGTCCCCGTTCCGTTCCACACTGGATTTCATTGCAAACTTTTAGCAGGGTAGTTACGGTGGAGTGTTTGGGACGAAAGCCAGAGTGGAATTGGCAAGGGAAATTTGTCTTGGTATAGAAATCGCTTAATTGGGAGTGGACACATTTTTCCATGACTTTGGATAGAATTGGGAGAAGTGAGATTGGCCTGTAGTTTGAGACAGTGTTTTTGTCTCCACTTTTGAAGATTGGGACAACTCTGGCAGTTTTCCAGGTTTTAGGGATATGCCCTGCAGACAGGATAGAGTTGACTATGGATGCAATTGGTTTGGCAATGGCTGGGGCATCAAGTCGTAGGAACTTAGATTGTAGTAAGTCAGGTCTACATTGGCTGCTTAGTTTTAGTTTGAGGAGCGCTTGTATAATCTCCTCTTCAGATACTGGGCCAAATTGAAAATATGTTGAACTTGATCGACATATGCCTTTTTTTCAACCTAATCGACTATGTAACTACAATGTAACTAGGACATTGGTCTTTCTGCAGCAGGATCCTGAAGTAGAACGTGTTGTAGGTGGTATTATATTAACCCCACCCATAACTTGTGAGCATTGCTATGGTATATCGCCTTGCGTGTGCTGCCATGTTGCCATGCCCATCTTCTCCTCCTGCGGTTCTCTGGGGCAGCACACACTTTACTCCCCACCTGTGAGGTTGTTTCCAGTGTTTGTTTTTGGAGTTCAGCATCGTAATGTATTGACTGCCTGGGGGAGGGGCTGATGGACAAATATCCTCAGTCGGGATCTTTGGCATTGGTCCATACTGGAAGGGGGGTGGGTATGCCCATACCGTGTGCGGCCATGGAGGATTACAGGAAAAGAAAGTGATGGTTGGGAAATCTTCTGTTTCAGAAGCAAAAAGCATAGACACATTATTTCACCTGGATTATTGTAGCATAATAACACTTCAGAGCCCAATGTGACCTAAACTTTAATGAAGTCTTAACACTTCGTTGTGAAATTGTGCATGTAAACAGAACACGTCTCTGCTGCCGTAGCTTCTTGCCCAAGCAATCTTGAAACAGGAGTCTGGTCAGACACCTTCTCGGTGAGGAAGTACACAGCAGAAGGACCCGTTCTATGACGTCTCCTAAAGCTGCAGTTTAAAAAACGTTCAATCTGTGCATCAATACAATCTGTACAGTGACGAGTGATTAGCTAAGTTGCTGATCGATCCGTGCTCCTGTGATCTATCGGCAAAGATTCGGCACAGGGATTCACTAAATGGTTTTCAGTGCAGCAGAAGAGGACCCAAGATGAAAAGTTCTGTGGGGAAGATCATGTGACCAGGCAGTCACTAGATACAATTGGTGCACTGCTAGAGAGAGGGCAGGGCTCAAAAAGGGGTGTGTCAGAGCCTGTTTCAGAAAAGGAAGGGGATGTGACTTTGTAAATAGTTGCTATAGATCTATTTTTAAACCTTTTTTATCTGATTGGCTGGCAAAGTACAGCATCTGGTTAGCCAGTCAGGACTAACCAGAAAAGGAAGAAGGTTAAAAACAAATATACAACAAAAACCAGTATCAACGTGCACCTGTAATTGAAAATAAAGTGCACTAAATGAGGATATGGAGTTTAAAAGAAAAAACATGGGGAGATACCGAGCAGGGCACCCCGATATAGAACCAAAAATGCTTGTTACATTAGAATACATTAACAATGTCTTTAAAAATAGGGTTTTTTTTTCTTTAAAAAAAATGCTACAAGTATTTTCTCATAGTACATAACTGATTTAATTTTTTTTTAAACACACGTAGGATATTGCTTGAACTGCAGCTATAAAACAATGATTAAAATAATTAGACTGTAAGCTCCTCGGGGCAGGGACTCCTCTTCCGAAATGTTACTTTTATGTCTAAAGCACTTATTCCCATGATCTGTTATTTATATTATCTGTTATTTATTTGTTTACCACATGTATTACTACTGTGAAGCGCTATGTACACTAATGGCGCTATATAAATAAAGACATACAATACAATACAATACAATACAAAAAAAAACCACTTGAGTTCACAAATATCAATCGTATAAGTAGTTATTGCAGCGGTGTATTGTATATCGGTCTCCTCTTTTGGTTCTTCAGCTATAGGTACTGTAGTTGCAACTTTAACTAGTGTTAAACCAGCATCACATTTCAGGAAAATGAAATTGACCCGATCTAGAACCGAACATGCTGCTCAGTATCTTTACACCACTGGGTGGCCAACTCCAGTCCTCAAGGGCCACCAACAGGTCAGGTATTAGGGATTCCCCTGCTTCAGCACAGGAGGCTCAATCAGTGGCTCAGTCTTCGACTAAGGCCCCGGACATGTTACCTGCTTGCTGGCGGAAGCGCGCTGAGGCGCGCTCCCGCTCAGCACTGAGCCCCTACAGCTGCAATTAGAGCGGCTTTAGTAGGGGCTCACCTGCGCTTCCGCGCGCTTGCGGAAGCGCAGGTCTTGGGGGAATTTAAAATTCCCCCGCTTGCCGGCGAGACAGGCCGGTCACGTGAGCGGTTCGCCCAATGAGGGCGAACCAGCTCCGTGATGTCACTGGCCCGCCCCCGGCCAGTGACGCGCCCGCCCCCTGACGGTCTGTCCCCCTTCTACCCCGATCCATGTCTCGTGTGTGTGTGTGTGTGTGTGTGTGTGTATGTGTGTGTATGTGTGTGTGTATGTGTGTGTATGTATATACATGTGTGTGTGTGTGTGTGTGTGTGTGTGTGTGTGTGTGTGTGTGTGTGTGCCTTTGTGTATGCATGTGTGTGTGTGTGTGTGCGTGTGCGTGTGCGTGTGTGTGCGTGTGTGTGTGTGTATGTGTATGTGTATGCGTGTGTGTGTGTGTGTGTGTGTGTGTGTGTGTGTGTGTGTGTATATGTATATGTGTGTGCATGTGTGTGTGCGTGCGTGTGTGTGTGTATGCATGTGTGTGTGTGTGTATGTGTATGCGCGTGTGTGTGTGTGTGTATGTATATGTGTGTGCGTGTGTGTGTGTGTGTGTGTGTGTGTATGCGTGTGTGCGCGTGAATATATTTATCAAAGTTGCACAATGTTAATAAATAATTTATTCTCACAACATGTCTTTTTTTTTTAATTTTTAAAATATTATATAATACACACACACACACACACACACACACACACACACACACACACACACACACACACACACACACACACACACACACACACACACACACACACACACACACACACACACACACACACGTTCCCCAGTGACACACACACTGACAGCTACCAACACACACAGTGATACCCGCCTCCCAAGCGCTTGCTGTCTCCTCTGTAAGGACAGCAAAAAGCTCCAGGTAGAGCGAGCGGCAGCAAGCGAGAGCGAGCAAGCGCCAAACATGGCCAAGGCCTAAGCTGGAGAAACTGCAGTTGCATATGTTTAACTTCAAGTTAAGTTGGCAGCGGCTTGAGTTAACTTCAAATAACATGGAATTAAAGCAGCTCTCCAGGTTGTATTTCTTGCTGGTTTTTGTTGTTAGGGGGATGTCTGGAGCGCACAGGAGACTCAATCAGTGGCTCAGCTACAGCACACCTGTGCTGAAGCAGGGATATCCTTAATACCTGACCTGTTGGGGATGTGGTCCTGAGGACTGAAGTTGAGAACCTCTCGCCTTCGCGTGTTTTAACACCTTTGCTGGCCGCTAGAAATGAAGCAGACAATACAGTGTACGGAAATGTGAACGCGGCGGCGTTTTGGAAAACGCGTGAAACGGGCAAATAATGCCGAACCTTCGTATAAGTCACCAAACCAAAGCACAGGACTTCATATCGCTCGCGACGGGGGGGGGGGTAGGGGCGTGGCAGGGGCGCAGCCATGATGTCACGCGGCTGGTTCGCCCTCATTGGGTGAAACGCCGTGACTTGGCCATTTGCTCGGCCGCCGCGCCAAAAGACTAATTTCTTGTCTTCTTAAAATGTTGTCGCGCCATTACGCTTGCTCATGCGCACGCGGACTATGGCCGGCCCCACAGAGGGCCGTCTCTTGTTCGAGTCGCCAGCGCAGTCGCGATCACTGTGGACGAGACCTTAAAACTGCAACAGTGCAGGTGGGGGCGCTATCGCACGGAAGGACCCACTGACTTCAGTGGCAGCTTATTACCCGGGTGACACGATCACAGGGTAATGCACAGCCCTCCCCCCCACCCCCAGTGCCACGTCAATGTTAAGTGAGCGTGTCCTGTTTCACACGGCTGGTTCCCAGTTACGTGAGCGCGCGCAGACCTCTGCAGGCGTGATCCCCGCCTTGTGGTGTCATAAGGATTAATGTCTCTCCGCACTGCTTTCGAAATCCTTTCACTTGTCTGTGGAGGATACTGCAATCTCTGAGGCGTGTCCCGCGTGTGCTGGCCACCGTGCTTGGCGTGTAGGCCGGTGGACAAATCTAATTACCTTGTCATTTAGGAAAGCGCAGACAAGACTGGGGAGAAACCCCCTTCTTGTGACTTGACGGCAATTTAACCCCTTTTGGCTGCCGGATTGGTGGCCAGTAACACATTGCTTTGTAAGAGAAGAACGTTCCGTTCCTGATAGAGCAGTTGGGAGGGAGACACGTCTCTTGCACAGACAGAAATGTGCCACCCCGGTGCCATCACTGGCAGGACACTTGCTGACTTCTATTCAATATGAAGGGAAAGTGTCCTGGACACAGAAGTATGTTTTCCCTGCTCTGAGACTGCCAGCACACCCCCGTGTAAGGCCGCGCTTATAGTGCCGGCGACGCTGGCGTCACGCTGCGGTTGCTGGTAAAATCTAATTGAAGTGACTTCCAGCGATTCCAGTCGCGTCGCTCCTACTATAAGCGCACGCGACGGATTCGATGCATTTGCTTTGACGCCGCGTCGCTGTCGCCGGCACTATAAGCGCGGCCTAAGTTGTAACATTTTGCCAAATCTGTAGCCTTCCCTTTGCGCCCAGCATGTTGCCTTGGCAACCACCCTCTGCTAAAGCCTCCGTTGGTTTGGCTTTCCTCCCCTGCTATATTTTGATATTGATATACGGTAGGGGTCCCGCTCATACAGCGGGTTCCGTTCCAGGCCGCCGCCGTAAAGCGGAGATCGCGGTAAAGCGGGGCCCTACTGTATTGTACCTTTCAAAACAGAGATGCAGAGCTGTAACCCTACTGTTTTGCTGACAAATGGCATCAGACAAGGAGTTGCGCACGCGATAACGGTTGCTTAGTGACCGCCGGATACCAAGCTGCTGAGCGCGTCATGCCAGAAATTGCCAGAAAAACGGAACAAGCACCGAACCTAATGAATATGGTTATACATTGGGAAACGCGGTATGAGCGTAACCCCGTAAAGCGGAGCGCTGTAAAGCAGGGCCCTAATGTAGTCCTTTGTTCCTGCCTGGACAGGACAGCGTGCCTTTTTTTTTTGGAGCTAGCATCCATTAGGACCGGCCTGTAATCCCATCTCCTGGCAGAAAGCCTCCTAATGTATCTCTCCCCCACTTGTGTCACTTACCCACAGTTCCCCCTCATATGTTGTTATTCTTTTGCCTTTACAATAAAAGAACAAAAAGAAAGAAGGACCCCCCCGCCCCCCCCGTGGGCACCTAAGGGGAGTGAGGTAACTCCCTACCCCTACCACTTTGTCACAGTGTGCAGAAGTGAGCTCAATATTTGCCAGGCGGTGTTCCTCATTCGGAGCTGGAAGAGCCCATGGATTTAATTGGCTGTAATATCCCTTCCAGCACCAGAAGGCGCTTTTATAGCAGGAGATGGCTTTGTAAATTAGCCCTGCGCCCCATTCATTTGAATGAAGGTAACCACGGCATACTGGATTAGGCACACATGTTAAAACAAGTAGCGCCTGATAAGGTTACAATTCCAGTGTTCCTGTTGAAATACATTATTTTTATTTTTTGCGTGTGGAGATCAATCTATTTCCCCTCTTGAATGATTGTGGTATTTTTTACGGAAGCCCGTTCCTTACCTTTGGTTTATGCACTTTTTAAAGCAACAGACCAAGCTGGCGTTTTTATTTTTTAATTTTATTTTTTTCCCCCCTTTTTAATATGTTAATCAATACAATCCACACAATGAGAAGTAATTACCTAAGTTGCCTATGTCTCCAGTGATCGATCCGTGAAGATTCGATTTGGGGGTTCACAAAATGGCTGTCAGTGCAGCAGAAGAGGACTAAAGATGCAAAGTTCTGTGGGGAAGATCATGTGAGCAGGCAGTCACTAGATACAATAGGTGTACTGCTAGAGGGCAGGGCTCAAAAAGGGGTGTGTCAGAGCCGGTTTCAGAAGAGGAAGGGGATGTGACTTTGTAAATGGTTGGTATAGTAACAAAAAAGGCTTCTTACATTATAATACATTAAAAATATCATTCAGAGGTTTTTTTAAATAAATTAAAAAATGCTGCAGCTATTTTCTCATAGTACAGAGCTGATTTTATTAAAAAAAATTCACATGTAAGATAGTCTTTGGTCTGTAGCTTTAAGTTCAGGTACGAACAGTACAGTTGCTATCGTGTTTTGGTTCTTTACATCAGATGTTGAGCAGACGCACAATCTCTACAGAACTAAAATACAATTTTTAGTGGAGCTTTTTCTACACCAGGGGTGGCCAACTCCAGTCCTCAAGGGCCACCAACAGGTCAGGCTTTCAGGATATCCCTGCTTCAGCACAGATGGCTCAATCAGTGGCTCAGTCGAAGACTGCGCCATCTGTGCTGAAGCAGACAGATCCTGAAACAGATGCCAGGGGGCGACACAATACACTGCGTTTAATAGGGCTGCTCCCCAATATTATCACATTAAAGCTGCCCCCCCCCCCTTATTCGGAAGCGCGGAATTAACCCTCTTACTGCCAGTGGGGTCAAGTTGCCATGTAGACCAGCCACGCAAACAGGAGTTATTACACCTGGGGTGGGCAACTCCAGTCCTCAAAGGCCACCAACAGGTCAGTTTTTTTTGGGGGGGGGGGGATATCCCTGCTTCAGTATAGGTGGCTCAGTCGATGACTGCGCCTCTTTTGCTGAAGCAGGGACATCCCCAATACCTGACACGCTGGTGGCCAGCCTTCGACTGAGCCATCTGTGCTGAAGCAGGGATATCCTGAAAACCTGCCCATTTGCTGGCCCTTGAGGGCTGGAGTTTGCCCACTCCTGTTCTGCACACTGTCAATATATAATGAATAGAGGTGGGCACAGGAGGGGCTCTGCCTTCTCTGTAATTATTGGAAAGCTCCAGTAATTTGACGTTTTGATCCTTGGGGGTACTGGAAGTGTGCAGCCAAACTTTTCCTCGTCCCCATTGCTTGTTGCTCTTCAAGTCTCAAACCTAAGCTGCTGCTTTTTGCCTGTCTTCTAAATATATTGTTCTGTTCCTTCCTGTTCCAACCACATTCTTAGTGCAGTGGTAGGCTACCAGTGATAACCCATTTGGGAAAACAAAGCCCAAGCTGGAGCAGACTGCTCGCCACGGCGCCGTTACCTACGTGTATGCTTACCGGTAACACACTCTCCCGTTGCCTAATACGCATGTTCGGTTGGCCGTAGAGATGCTTTCAAAGATTCTGCATGTGATTGGGGGTCTTTGTTCCAAAGATGACCACCTGTGTCTTTAATTAATATAAACCTTGTATATCTGTGTTTTTATGAGAATGAATTTAATTCTGATCGCCTATTAACCCCTTGAGTCCTACGTGCCCTCCGGCGCATGGCGATTTTAAGTGATTGCGGCATCACTCATGTCCTCCTTTTCCGGTGCAGAACTATATCTCCCATAGAAATGGGGGGCCCCCCTCTGTACTGGCCCCAGTGACGTGGTGACACCCAAAAGGTTAATATTAATGCTGATTATTGTGGGGGGGTTTTGTATCTATAATGGGGTGGTGGTCACTGTACAGATGGCAGTGACGCCATATTTGTGGCTGGGCGATGGTTGATTGAACTTCAGTAGAGGGTTGGTTAGTAATGCATTTTCATAAGAAACACACAGATATTTGCACGGACACTTCTAAATAACCCTAAGGCCAGGTGCCCAGTGGCCGCTCTGTGAGCTATGGCGCGTGCGCCGCACACAAGGCACAGTCCTCTATGGGGCAGGCCCCAGTCAGCGCGTGTGCGCACAAGACACGATGCCTGACCGCCTTGGCCAAAAAGAGAAGATTTTTGTCTGTTGGCGCGGCGGTTCAGCCAATGAAAGCGAACCAGCCACGTGACGTCATGGCCACACCCCTGCCACCTCTCCCTCCTCTGTCGGATCTCCTGCTCGCCACTCCAAGCACAGCTGCAGACCACCGGTCGCGGCTGAAACGGGTAGACGCTCCGGTGCACGTGCTGCCGGGACCAGTGGGGCCGTAGCCTTAGCAGTCAGGATCACACCGTTACCGGCTGCAGAATAACAGTGTACAGTAGATTGTTGTAACAAGAGCCGAATATGGGGCCTATTGTATGTAACACATGATTTCTGGGCTGTGGTCCGTGCTTGAAGTCGTAATACTGTGTCTGACTTCCAGGAATGTCAGCAGCGCTAAACAGCCAAGCAAAGCTTTTTGGGACTTATTTTTTGAAAGATTTATAACAATATTTAGAGTGTAAAAAGAAGTTTCATAGATGTGTAGGGGTAATCCTTGCCAGCTAGTACCCTTATTCTAAGAGTGGCCAACTCCGAACCTCAAGGGCCACCAGCAGGTCTGATTGCAAAGATATCCCTGCTTCAGCACAGGAGGCTCAATCGGAGACTCAGTCAGATTAATGGAACCACCCCTGAACTAGGGATATCCCTAATATCTGACCTGTTGATGACCCTTGAGGACTGGACTTGGTCACTCCTATGGATTATTAATCATTGAGACCATCTTTTCATCTGCTGATTCCCGAAAGGGACCAGCGTACAGAACTAAAAAACATTTTTAAACTACTTATCAGGGTAATTGACGTCCTTGGAAAGATTCAATTACCCTCACTGCCACTGTTTTAGTTGCTTGTATCTTGAGAAAAAATGAATGTGTTGCTTTTCTTTGAGAAGCCGGGATTCCAGCCCGTCAGCGGCAGCTTTTTATCTGCCTGATTAATGATGACTTCATAATTACTTTTCAGAGACCAAACCCCTAAAAAATCATTTACTAATGCCTTGAACAGCAGAAAAAAACGTGTTCTAACCAAAAGGCAATAAAGACTGTAAAAAAAACACCCACTCCTTTTTATTTATCAGGGTTAAGTTTAAAAATTATTTCAAAATAATCATCCAATTTGATTTTTTATCTCAAGGCCTAATTTAAAAAAAGCAATTCCGCCGACTTTATTATTATTTTTTTAGCCCAAGGGAGTGCCAGGGGTCCCCCTAAGCCATACACCACTACTTCCAGCTGCGGGGACCGCCTGCTTCATGAGATACTTAGGCCTTGCCCCCGCTGCCTACTACAGAGTCCGCTGCACGGACGAGAGCCCTCCCCTCAATGGCGCCGGGCCCGCTGCGAGGGGGGGCCGCAGCGCTCGGGCGAGAGTTGCTCCTGCTCACAATAGAATTGGGAGTAGGACTCGCGACGAGCGATTAGGCACGCCCCCCCGGCGGTTCAGCTAATGAGGGCGAACCTGCCGGGTGACGTCATGGCCGCGCCCCCGTCACTCCCCCGCCACCGCCCCCCCCACCCCCCGGTCTCTCTTCCTGCAGTGAGCTGCAGACCGGGGAATCGGCTGCACGCGCCGCCAATCTCGCGGGCGCGCGTTGCAGCGGAGTTACCGGGGCCTTAGCCTCTGAGCCACCGGTGCTGAAGCAGGGATATTCAGAAAGCCTGACCTGTTGGTGGCCCTTGAGGACTGGAGTTGGCCACCCCTGTCCTATATGGTTGAGCCCTGGACATACTTTGGCTCTGAGACATTAAGTGAGCGTTCTGTCTGAGAAAACAATTGACATGTCCTTGGTCATATCCCAAGCTTTTCTCCTGTGAGAGCTGCCGTCCAAGAGCGTTGTTCCCTAAGTAATGGAAGGTAAAGCAGACTCATCGGGGGGAAATGAACGAGGCTGAAAGGTTATCCCCCAGGGAAATGCGGTATATCGCAGTGCGCTGCCAGCTTTCACTTTTTCATTGACGCTAGTCCCTTGCAGGCCAACAATGTGTAATGTAATGTCAAACTTCCATGTGGCAGGCTCCGGGGTGCACTGCGGGATCCGGTTATCTGGCAGGCATGCACATCCGCTGGTTATTGTCGCTTGCAGACTGAATTCCTGCTCTTGCCATTGTGTGGGAACAATCTTGCGTGTTTTTTTTTTTACATTTTAAAAGGGTCTGGAACGGGGTTTAAGAGCAGGAGCACCTGCCTGCAAGGTCCCTTGGGAGTGTGTGCGGCTATCACCATCTCCAAAATATGCCGCTTTGCTAAAGTCACAACCCAAAAGCACTGCATTTTACACACGTGTGTGTGTGTGCGCACGCCCTCGTGCGTATACACTCGCCCGCGCCCTTGACACACTTAGAGATGTTTGACATTACTACATTTGGGATGGAGTGCTCACCTGCTAATGTGTGTGGCAAAGGGAGACCCTGGGCTGAAGAGCTTACCATCTAATAACATGCACAGGGATATATATATATTATATAAATTATTATATGAAATATTATTGTATGGTCATTTGCATGTCTTAGACAGGTCTGCAACCCCGCCTTTCACCATTATCACCCAGCGCACACAGTGCATCCACTGCAGCAAGGGATTCTGGGAAATGACATGCAAATGAGCACACAGTGCCACCTTTTGCTTCAAAACCATATAACATGGTCCCCTATAAGCTTATGCTCGCTGCATTTCACAGCTTTTGAGCACAGCCTGGGTTAAGATGCATAGCTATATATTTTTATTTACTGAAGTAACTTTGCTGACCTGCTACACGGGGGTGCTACTTTAAGTTATCTGAAACGGCTCTTGGTGTTCATTAGACAGATTTAGGTGCCGTCATCCTGTTCTTTTCTTAATATCACCGGAGCCGTGGGGTTGCTCCCGGTGCCAGCCTGCAGTCCCGTGACATCCAGGGGACACTCTCATTCAAGTATTCGTAACAAACCGGAAAAAAAAGTTCAACTTTTTCTTTTCTTTTTGTAGTATGTAAATAAGCATTTCTGCTTTTTTATATGAATACTTCAACCTTCAACTTGTGTGTTCCTCCATGATCGGTCTCCTTCTGCTCGCCCTGTTTTACCCATTAAAAGAATATGCCCACCCAGGTTATAACATTACCACCAAGGCATGAGCGGCTCTAGCCTGTCCGAAGCCTCGTATTCTATGAGCCAGACTTGTCGTTCAGTCTCAATACGCTGATATCCCCCTGGGAAATAAAGTCATTTCTCCAGCTTCACATTTTTCCTGCCCATAAAAGCTAAAATCTCATTATTATTGCATATTTATATTGTTGTTCTCTTACCCTAAATGCCAGATATAGAACCCCAAAGCTGGCACTTTCAGACTATTTAGGGCTGAGTGCATCATTTGCCTGGGCACTTTGCTCTCCCTCTCTGCTGCCCCCCAGAGGGGGGAGATGTTATTTGCCTTGGTCAGCATGAGTTATTTTATTGCCTTTTGCGTCTTTTTAAATTCCTGCAGCTGCTTAATGTAAAAACTCAGACAGGATTAGCCTGTTTTTCCAGGTAGGAGGAGCAGGTAATATTGATGTGTGTGTATATATCTCATTGTTCTTTCATTTCTCTCGTTTGTTAGATTATTTAAAAAAAAAAAATGTATCCCTTAACCCCCCTTTGATGCCAGTAATCTGAGCAACTGGGTGGCAACGACTCTCAGGATGCTGGGGTCGGGTCTCTCCTTGCTCCTCAGGGTGCTGGGGTCGGGTCTCTCCTTGCTCCTCAGGGTGCTGGGGTCGGGTCTCTCCTTGCTCCTCAGGATGCTGGGGTCGGGTCACTCCTTGCTCCTCAGGGTGCTGGGGTCGGGTCTCTCCTTGCTCCTCAGGGTGCTGGGGTCGGGTCTCTCCTTGCTTCTCAGGATGCTGGGGTCGGGTCTCTCCTTGCTCCTCAGGATGCTGGGGTCGGGTCTCTCCTTGCTCCTCAGGGTGCTGGGGTTGGGTCTCTCCTTGCTCCTCAGGGTGCTGGGGTCGGGTCTCTCCTTGCTCCTCAGGATGCTGGGGTCGGGTCTCTCCTTGCTCCTCGGGGTGCTGGGGTCGGGTCTCTCCTTGCTCCTCGGGATGCTGGGGTCGGGTCTCTCCTTGCTCCTCAGGATGCTGGGGTCGGGTCTCTCCTTGCTCCTCAGGATGCTGGGGTCGGGTCTCTCCTTGCTCCTCAGGGTGCTGGGGTCGGGTCTCTCCTTGCTCCTCAGGATGCTGGGGTCGGGTCTCTCCTTGCTCCTCAGGATGCTGGGGTCGGGTCTCTCCTTGCTCCTCAGGGTGCTGGGGTCGGGTCTCTCCTTGCTCCTCAGGGTGCTGGGGTCGGGTCTCTCCTTGCTCCTCGGGATGCTGGGGTCGGGTCTCTCCTTGCTCCTCGGGATGCTGGGGTCGGGTCTCTCCTTGCTCCTCGGGATGCTGGGGTCGGGTCTCTCCTTGCTCCTCGGGATGCTGGGGTCGGGTCTCTCCTTGCTCCTCAGGATGCTGGGGTCGGGTCTCTCCTTGCTCCTCAGGATGCTGGGGTCGGGTCTCTCCTTGCTCCTCAGGGTGCTGGGGTCGGGTCTCTCCTTGCTCCTCAGGGTGCTGGGGTCGGGTCTCTCCTTGCTCCTCAGGATGCTGGGGTCGGGTCTCTCCTTGCTCCTCAGGGTGCTGGGGTCGGGTCTCTCCTTGCTCCTCAGGGTGCTGGGGTCGGGTCTCTCCTTGCTCCTCAGGATGCTGGGGTCGGGTCTCTCCTTGCTCCTCAGGGTGCTGGGGTCGGGTCTCTCCTTGCTCCTCAGGATGCTGGGGTCGGGTCTCCTTGCTCCTCAGGGTGCTGGGGTCGGGTCTCCTTGCTCCTCAGGGTGCTGGGGTCGGGTCTCTCCTTGCTCCTCAGGATGCTGGGGTCGGGTCTCTCTTTGCTCCTCAGGATGCTGGGGTCGGGTCTCTCCTTGCTCCTCAGGATGCTGGGGTCGGGTCTCTCCTTGCTCCTCAGGATGCTGGGGTCGGGTCTCTCCTTGCTCCTCAGGATGCTGGGGTCGGGTCTCTCCTTGCTCCTCAGGGTGCTGGGGTCGGGTCTCTCCTTGCTCCTCAGGATGCTGGGGTCGGGTCTCTCCTTGCTCCTCAGGATGCTGGGGTCGGGTCTGTCCTTGCTCCTCAGGATGCTGGGGTCGGGTCTCTCTTTGCTCCTCAGGATGCTGGGGTCGGGTCTCTCCTTGCTCCTCAGGATGCTGGGGTCGGGTCTCTCGTTGCTCCTCAGGATGCTGGGGTCGGGTCTCTCGTTGCTCCTCAGGATGCTGGGGTCGGGTCTCTCCTTGCTCCTCAGGATGCTGGGGTCGGGTATCTCCTTGCTCCTCAGGGTGCTGGGGTCGGGTCTCTCCTTGCTCCTCAGGATGCTGGGGTCGGGTCTCTCGTTGCTCCTCAGGATGCTGGGGTCGGGTCTCTCCTTGCTCCTCAGGATGCTGGGGTCGGGTCTCTCCTTGCTCCTCAGGGTGCTGGGGTCGGGTCTCTCCTTGCTCCTCAGGGTGCTGGGGTCGGGTCTCCTTGCTCCTCGGGATGCTGGGGTCGGGTCTCTCCTTGCTCCTCGGGATGCTGGGGTCGGGTCTCTCCTTGCTCCTCAAGATGCTGGGGTCGGGTCTGTCCTTGCTCCTCAGGATGCTGGGGTCGGGTCTCTCCTTGCTCCTCGGTGCTGGGGTCGGGTCTCTCCTTGCTCCTCAGGGTGCTGGGGTCGGGTCTCTCCTTGCTCCTCAGGGTGCTGGGGTCGGGTCTCTCCTTGCTCCTCGGGATGCTGGGGTCAGGTCTCTCCTTGCTCCTCAGGGTGCTGGGGTCGGGTCTCTCCTTGCTCCTCGGGATGCTGGGGTCAGGTCTCTCCTTGCTCCTCAGGGTGCTGGGGTCGGGTCTCTCCTTTCTCCTCGGGATGCTGGGGTCAGGTCTCTCCTTACTCCTCAGGATGCTGGGGTCGGGTCTGTCGTTGCTCCTCAGGATGCTGGGGTCGGGTCTCCTTGCTCCTCAGGGTGCTGGGGTCGGGTCTCTCCTTGCTCCTCAGGATGCTGGGGTCGGGTCTCTCCTTGCTCCTCAGGATGCTGGGGTCGGGTCTCTCCTTGCTCCTCAGGGTGCTGGGGTCGGGTCTCTCCTTGCTCCTCAGGGTGCTGGGGTCGGGTCTCTCGTTGCTCGCCCTGTTGCTCCTGTTCATTATTCTCTGAAGCTGCTTCTCCGTGTCAGAGAAAGCTCGGAGCTTTGCTCTCTTGAATGCTTGGTGCCTTTCCCGGCATGGAAGAAGCTGCTTCACAGCGTATGGGAAGAGGCCCGAGTTTGGGACAGGACACTCGGCCAAGTGTCTGCATGTTGGGAATGGCGTTGGCTTAATCCGACTCTTGTTGGGAACGGTCGCGGCTGGAATTATTCATAACTTAAATCCTAAAACCCCCACTTCCATTTGGAAACATATGTTGGCGTTACCATAAGGAGCCACAAAAGAGTGAAACACCTTCAGCACTGGCAGCCGCTGGTCCTACTATCCGCCCGTAATGCACTTTAATCAACACGAAGACGCTATTGTGAGGGAAGATCTTTCTTCAATCGTATGAAGACTTGGGAGGCCAGGATCCACACCAAACCCTAATGGAACACATGGGAAGCCCCTGTGCGAGAGCTACTTAGGTTTAAAGCCATCTAAGAAGAGGGAAAGGGAAGTGAGTATCACTCAGCATGATGTAGTATGCCCCTTTGACTTGTGGACACTGCTTTAGGGTGAGATTGATATCTTAACTCTGTTGGGGCAGGACTCTGGAACTCTGTGACTCTGGTATGAACTCATCCGCTGATATTTGGCATGAAAAATGAATTCCTAGATCAACTTGCCACTCCCTATGTTGCAAATCTATAACTAACGCTCTTGGACATAAACATACATGGGGCCGTTGTTTTATACAGCATGCGTAATCTATATTAAACTTTAGCGGTGGTGTGTGCTTGTTACACAGCAGGACTCCACTGCCAGGGTGATATCACTTGTGCCAGGGAACAGCCTTGCTACGTGGAATGAATGGCCTAGTGGTAAAAAATGGTGTTCAAGTCCCAGTGCCAGCCACTTTATCTACCGGTTCTGCCGGAGAAAATATATTGGAAGCTCTTCAGGCACCAGTTCCCTGTGCCTGTGGATTCTGCGGTGCCCAGCACGTGTTTGTGTAGGGCAGGGGTGTCCAACTCCCGCCCTCTAGGGCCAGCAACAGGTCAGGTTTTCAGGATATCCCTGCTTCAGCAAAGGTGGCTGTCACGGTAGCTTGTGACAGGCTGTAATTTACACCAAAACTATATATAAATATATATATACCTGGGTTTGAACTGGGACGAGGCTTAGATATGATAAAATATAATTTATTCCTTGATAAAGGTGAACACAACAGATTATACAATAACAGCAAAATATAGACACTTACTTAAAGATTATGGCAAGAAAGCCATCAGGATTAGACTGGCCACTTCTCCCATATTTCAGTTGACATCACAGCAAAACAGGCAGGACACATGCATGGCATTTCTTCTCAGCAATCAAGATGGTATAGCACAACAGGCCTGATGACATGCAGGCATGAAGATCATTTGAATGAAGAACCATGAAGAACTTTGCATGAACAACCTGGATAAAAGGGTGGCTCTGACTTATATATCATTTTAACCCTTGCATCCCAGCTTACGGCGCCGTGCCGTCTAGTAAAATCCCCTTTGAAGCTTTTGAAGCTGACTTTGGACTTCCAGGGTCCAGTGTGAAAAGTGAATTCCTTTTGTCCGTTGGGCCAAGCATAAGCAATTAGCAACTTAGCCTTTGATGACCAGGCTTGTAAATTCTAGCCTTTCCTGCTCATCACAACAGGGGTTCCTCAGAACTCAACCAAAATTTCATATTTACTTCAAATCATTGCCTAACTTCCGTTCCGTAATTCACACAGTCAGGTGAGATATATTAATACAGTCCGTCACACCTGATGCTCGCAGAGAGACCAAACATTACAGTGTAATATGAAAATTAATAGAGATATTAATATCGGGCATTTAGCAGCAGTTACATATACAGTGTTTAGACTCCCAAAGATATGCTAAGTCCCACGAATACAAATATGTAATTCTTATCCTTTTCAGCCAAGGACATCTCATAATATTCTTATATTTAATAAGGTTACTCCTTTTGATTCCCTCCTTGGGTAGCTCCACCCCTACCCCCATCAACAAAACCTTTTGAAGTAGGCTTGTAGCTTCTCGCATAAATAATTAGGTAATTACCTTCTGCTCACTGGGGCTACGTGTCACACCTAAGCCCAGACCTGAATTCTCTGGGTCCCTTTTGATATGCACTCCCAGAGAGGAAGCTTGCATTACAAAGGGCAGGCAGAGGCAACATTTGGTTCTGGTATGCATTTCAAAACTGCACCAGAAAGGCACAAATATCAAAAATATATGTTCCTCTTATGACAAAGTTATATTTTTAATATGTGGGTACTTGGGGGGTTCCCCTGAGGCTGCACCCCAAGACTCAGGATGCTGGCTTACTCCATTCCCAAATTACCAGTTTTCAGGTAACTGTTTATTCAGCACTGCATATAAGATTAACCCCTTAAGTCCCAGTGGGTGGGTTATGCAGACACTGATCCAGCAACAATACATTTCACAGGAGAATAAGCATTTTCATGTTATTTAACAAGGGTTAAGTCACAGTTCTGGGCCTCAGCCCAGTTAACCCCTTGTCTCCCTGGCGAGGTTAGAGGGGCTCTTGGGGGGTAACCCCGTTAATCCCGGGCCAAACCCTCACTATCGTCACAGTGGCTCAGTCAAAGATAGAGCCACCTGTGCTGAAGCGGGGATTTCCTGAAAACCTGACCTGTTGGTGGCCCTTGAGGGCTGGAGTTGCCCGCCCCTGGTGTTGAGAGCTGCTCGGTTTTGATAGCCTGTGTAACCTGCAGAGGGATTCATGAAGACTATTAGAAATGAACAGTTGGCTCAATATCCATATCCAGGATCTAGTTTCAAGTCGTCTTCGGTCTTGAATGTGAGAGATAAACAAGCAAAGGTGTAGCCAAAGTTAAATGTACGTTTGACTTGGAAAATCCCTTGAGGTGTTGCGTTACCAGGAGATTAGCCTCAGGATCTAAGGTCCCTTTTGAATGTTCTGTAAAATGAAGTCAGGTCATGGAAGGCACATTACTGGTCCCCTCGGTGTCTCGCACTTCTTGGGTGAGCCGGAGGGAAGGTGCGGGAGCCTTTTTTTTTTAGTCTCCAGGTTGACATGCAGCCATGAGCCCATCATGAGTATCCCTGCTGTCGTTATGCTGTGAAACATCGCTTGCTTAGTTTGATAGTGTTTCATCCAACAACAAAAAATTACTTTTAAAGGGCAGTCCCTGCCTGGGACCAAATTGTACAGGTGCAGGGTGAGTGATGAGTATAAAATAAAGAAAAAGACAAGAAAACAGCGCACAACGCTCATAGTGTAGTATTATTATATATATATATATATATATATATATATATATATATATATATACATACATACATACATACATACATACATACAGTGTTCGACAAACCTATACATTTGCACGCCCCGGTTGATTTAACATTGTGGCGAGCTCCTATGGCCCAAGCAGCACATGTGTGGTACTAGGTGGCGAGTAGATTTTTTTGTTTGGCGAGTAGATTTTTTGGTGATTTGTCTATATATATATATATATATATATATATATATATATATATATATATATATTGTGTAGAAAAGGGTAATATATCTGCGTACGTCAGAACAAATGGTAAAAGCATATAATATAATAAGAAATGAGTTACCACACAGCGGGCCCACGTGTAGATGGAAGCGTGGAAATCTCGAACACCCTCAGGGTACAGACAGGAAGATATCACTCGCCGTCAGATGAATGGCACCTCGTATGGTTTCACAGGAGTTCTTATTAGTAATAGTACTAGTCCCATTGGCTGTGTCCTGGGTAACGGAGCACAAGTGTGTTAAAAAGTCACTCAGAGCACCGGGTGAGTGATACCATCTCCTATCCTCCTTCTTATGCTTCCTCCTCCTCCATAGGTATTCTCCCCCCCCCCCCCCCACCTGCTTACTTTTTTTTTTTATTCTCTCTGATAAGGACGTGGTGGAAACAGACTCACCAATTCAAAGGCGTCAAAAAGGATTTTGTGTATAATTTACAAAGCATAGTTTAATTTGTTTAGACAAGCCAGTTGGTTTGTAACATGCTTTACAAAATGCTTCTGGTCATGTACCAGGAGTTGCACCTTTAAGAAGCCTAATTCTGGGCCCAAATGTTGGTTAAACAAATATTGAACCTTCTTGAGTTCCGCTATTTCCTAAGGGCGCATAGAGGACGATTTGGGGAATATTTCATGAGGACATCAAGGAGAAAATAACTTCTTCTTGTAGACACAGGGCAGTTTCTTATCCTGTCCATTGTATTTCCTTGATCCCGCAAATGTTTATTTCCAGAATAATACAGCAGAAGTGAATGAAAGATTGATATACAGTTGTATACACATACTTTGAAGTGATGATTTTGTAGGGAGAAAAGCGCTGGAACCCCAAGAATAAATCTTTTTTTTAATCTAAATTTGTATCCCAGCTTTAGATGGGGCAATGTGGCAGATACTGTATGGCGCACCATGAGTTATAATTCCATAATCCGATTTATTTTGTTGATCTGTCCAAAGAAGTGCAGTAATTTGGTTCACATCGGCTCCTCACAGTTGCTTTGTTTAATAGCGTCTTCTGATTCCACAGCGTCCTGTGAAAAAGCGCAAGGCAAGAAAAAAATGACATATACTGGGTGGGTTGCAACAAACACTTTGGGTAAGATTCACTAAGCTTCGATAACACGGGATCAAGCGCAGACACCCCTTAACTGCCATTCACGCCAATGTCCACAAATGCGGGGTCACACAATGATGCCATTATTGGAGCTTAGTCACGGCCTTGGACCCTTTTTTGTGATTTTTTTTTTTTAATGTAATTTGCTTCCGATTTGATTTACGAGTAATTAGAGCAGATCCCCCCCGGAAAACATCACCCCCTTTCCTGATTTCTTCTTCATCCACTGTTGAGCAGCATAGGGATGCGATAACTTGTGTGTGTTAGTGTTATAAGAGTTATTCCCTCTAAATAGAGAATTGACCCTGTGCTACCCAGAATACAGAATAATTATATTATAATTGACCATTTTAGCCCCACAATTTAACCCCGTTGCACTCGGGCACTGCTGTTGTTTTTTTTTTTGTTGGGACTTCAGCTTCATGAACCAACGGGGGTTTCACCAATTGATGGAAACGTGCAGAAGGAATTGAGCGGAAAAATACCCCTTGTAACAGGTCAAAATAAATGTATCGGTGAAACGGTCTTCCTTTACAAATATTCTGCCGCATGTAAAGTAACGATTGGACTGATTTACACCCGGTTACAAATTAACGATCCCCTTTTCTCCAGGTCAGCTAAATTGTAGCAGATCAGGCACTTCTGTTTTTATATGACTGACACATGGTCAATAGCTGCATAATTGCGATACAAACATAGGACACAACATCAACAACCATTCGCCTCTAGTTTTGAGGATTAACAAACAAGCGTAATCGCCAAAAGACATTATTTAAAGGTTGTTAAAACCAACACCGCCTTTGTTTGGTTACCCGAATTGAAAGTTTAAACGAACGACTCATTGGCTTTTTAAAAGGTGTACATTGGTTTCATATTAACCCTATGTAACGTGCCTCGGTCCGTCGGTCACTTTTGTCCATGGGGGGGGGGGGAGACTGCCTCTTTAACGGAACCTTGTGTACTCCAACACAAACTTGGTTATCGCCCAGAAAGGCAGCGAATGTTAATAATAAAACGGTGGCCAATGTTGGATTTGGGCATCGAGGGGAAGAGTATAAACCTTTGCCCGGTGGCCTGACTGGATGATTCATCCTGTGGGATTTAGGAGGTAGACCCCCAGATAATTATCAGACTTTGGACCCTATTCAGTAAGATCCAATGTGGTCGATTTTGCATTTGGACCTTATAGAGGTGGCGGAGGATCGTTCAGTTAGGGGAATCGGAACTATTTGGGATAGACACATGTGGTTTCCTAAATCTGCAAACAGGACAAGGACGGGATTGGGTCTGAAGTATCACAACAGATGGGAAACTGGCCTGATTGAAATCTGCTGTAAATGTATTTGAGTCGAAGCATGCAATGCAGGAAATAACGGTGATGTGTAATCTGTTAAAACTAGATAATAAAGACCTTTCTTACAGAGTTTATTCTGGCAATGTCTGTGAGCATTATAACCTGTAAGACTTTGCTTATATTATTCCCTTTCCCTATTGCTACTTATATTCCCCTTCCCACCTCCCCTCCCTCTCTCCACTCCCTCTCTCCTCTCTCTCTTCTTCCACCCTCTCTCTCCTCTCTCTCTTCTTCCACCCCCTCTCTCCTCCCACACCCCTTTTCTCCCCCCCTCTTCTCTGCCCCTCAACCCTCCCCCCCTCTCCTTGCCCTCAATAGTTTTTTTGCACGTTTTTCTTTCTCTCGACGAAACCGATAGATATCGCGATATATATATATATATCGTTATCGTGGGGAAAATGTTGACATCACCCAACCCTAAATTAGACTAGTGTTTAGTATTTTTAAGTCATTTCTATGTTTGCAAGTAAATCCTTAAGCATTAGCCATTTTTCAGCTGCATAATACTGTAAACACTGTATTTTTTCTTACTCTATCCCCCAACCTTTCAAGAAACGTGTTTTTATTTTTTTTCTAGTTCACACAGCTCAATAGTATTGCATGTTTTGCGATTTCCCACATCTTTCCTTTATTAATGTAATTCCGTGTATTGCTACGGACTTTTATTACTATTAGACTGTAAGCTCTCTGTGGCAGGAACGCCTTTCTCCCAGTGTATTTCCTTTATGCAGATGTTACGGCATATTTCCCTGCATTATTCACTTATATAATGCATCTATAAAGCATTGTGCGTGTTGCTGGTACCATGTGAATAAAAAGATTCACGTGTACCTTGGTGCCTGTTCCTAGGGTCTCCATGTTGGCCTTGTCTGTTACAGCTAACCTATTCTTTCTGTGTGGTTTTCAGTATCTCCCCTCAATGTGATACAAGTGTTGTAGATGTGTTAACACGTTGTCAGTCATTCACTGGAGAATAGAAATACATGTCTAAATCTAATCGCCAAATACTCTGGCTCCGTCGCCCACAAAGTTCTCATCCGATGAGTATATTCTAGTTTGCTTAAAGCTGCAGACCAGGCAATATCCTACATGTGTTTTTAAAAAAAAAAAAATTAATAAATCGGCTCTGTACTATGAAAAAAATGCTTGTAGCGTTTAAAAAAAAACCTGAAATTGTTTATGTAATATAATGTAACAAGCATTTTTTTGTTTCTATACCAACTGTTTACAAAGTCACATCCCCTTCCTCTTCTGGAACAGGCTCTGGCACACCCCTTTTTGAGCCCCGCACTCACTCTAGCAGTGCACCAATTGCATCTAGTGACTGCCTGATCACATGATCTTCCCCACAGACCTTTGCCTCTTTGATCCTCTTTTGCTGCACTGACAGCCATTTTGTGAACCCCCGAGACGAATCTTCGCCCATCGATCTGCAACTTGGCTAATTACTTTTCATTGTGTGGATTGTATTGATGCACGTATTAAAGGAGAGGGGTGGGGGGGTGCGCACTTGATCTTCCCATCCTTATGAAGTAACCTTCTTTGCCTTCGCAGAGCTGAGAAGGTTTGCCGGTTGTGTTGGAGGCCTCGCAGTGGAGCCTAGTGTGGCGCTGGCAGTGGACAGGCACCTTGTCATGCCCGGTGGAAGAAGGGGTCCCAGCCGGCAGCAACTGAGCCGTTCCGCTTTGCCTTCTCTGCAGACTTTGGTTGGCGGGACGTGTGGCAATGGCACAGGGCTGAGAAACAGGTGAGTTGGCTGTAACGAGGGCCCCAGTTCAACATGCCGTGACGCGGCCTCTTGTGGATCATGGAAGCCGGTGACGGCTTATCGATTTCTAGGCCCAAGAAAGAACCACATCGTCTCAGAACCTCAATCCCTTAGCTGCAAAAGTACAGCAAAGCAATAACATTTACCTTCATCCAATAGAGAAAAATCCCCCTTGTGGGGCATTTGCAGGTCTGCAACCCTTGTCTTTCCCCATTATCCCTGTGCAAACACTGCTACAAGTGCAGCCAGGTATTCTGGGTAATGACATGCAAATGAGCACACAGTGTTGCGCTTTACTTATCCATTTTAACATGGCACCCTTATACGCTCATGCCTGCCATGTTGCACAGCTATTCAGCCCGAGTTTAAGGAGTGCAGAGCCAGTAAACCAACTCACAGAGCGCTATTTCGACCTTTTGGATCTCCTCTGTGCGAGGTTGGTTAGTGGCTACGCAACGTGAAGTTGGTACGTGGGTATAACCAGGCATTACAAACTTACAGGGGGTGAAAGAAATGACAAACACCCTCCACCGTACAGCAGATACAATGATAACCCCTGAGAGTCCTTTGCTGTACGTGTAACCTGAGATCAAAGTGTGACGTTTCAGGAGGTAAAATACCAATACGGTTTTATTTACAGACTTGGGATTCCACATTCTTACAGTTCAGGGAACTTTCTTTTTTTGGAAGCCTCGCTCCTTATTTTTACTGCATAAATATTGCCTAAATGTTTATTACGTGTAGATGTTTCTCAGTACAGGCACAGTAGCAGCACCCCTTTATAAGGGCTGGGACCCGCTGCGCCCGGCGGCTCGCGCGGCTGCACGGGCTTTCCCCACCAGCAGGGGAATCCTCCCGAGCCGGTCCCGGTCCCCCCTGGCTGCACAGCTCACTACACGCTGTGACGCGTCAGCCGCTAGGGGATACAAGAGAATGGTGATCCCAAGCGTTGACGCGTCACGTGGTATGGCTGTGAGCCAATGGGGAGGGGAGGCTTCGGGAGGAGGAGAGGCTTCGGGGAGCGGGGAGGAGTGTGGAGTGACAGCAGCGTGAGTGCCTGTCTGTGTGTGTCTGTGTGTGTCTGTGCGTGTCTGTGCGTGTCTGTGTGTGTCTGTGCGTGTCTGTGCGTGTCTGTGCGTGTCTGTGCGTGTCTGTGCGTGTCTGTGCGTGCGCGTGCGTGCGCGTGCGTGCGTGTGTGTGTGTGTTGCTTAATTTACTTACCTTTAATCAGCAGCCCGAGCCGAGGGAGGGAGGGGGGGGGAGAGTAGCGGGTCCCTCCGCTCGAGCCACGCCCTCCCTCCCGCCCACCTCCCGCTCCGGCTCCCTACAGACCGGATATCGCGGTCTGTGTATGTCAGCGCCCCGCCTGTATGCAGTGCGGGCGCGCTGACTCTGGGAGCGGAGCCTTAGGCACTTTGAGCACTGCGTAGAACAATTTGAGGTTTGGTTTTCAAAGTGGCTTAAAACGGTTTATTTTGAGTATTCACCCCATTCATAACAGAGTTGAAGAGTTGGGATTGGAAATGGATGAGTGCGGCAGAATGCACGTGCGCGTTTCCTTACTGACGCCGTCGTTACTGCTGTAATCTGAGCCAGGGGTGCTCAACGCCAGTCCTCAAGTCCCCCCCCCCCCCCAACATGTCAGGTTTTCAGGATATCCCTGCTTCAGCACAGGTCTTCAACAGAACCTCTGATTGAGCCACCTGCGCTGAAGCTGGGATATCCTGAAAACCTGACCTGTTGAAGGGCTTTCCTGTTCAAAGCCACGTGATGTACGTTCCTGCAGCAGTGAAAAGTTAACAACTAAAGTTACTAACTCGTGTGAGGACAGAGCAACTCTGCTTTGCTAAGACTTTTGGACTCCTGAGAAAAATATGGGTATCTGTTAAAGACACAATCATTTCTAGTTGTTTTTGCCACCATAATTTTTTTTTTTTTTTAATAATTTAAAAAGGTTATATTGTGATACTGTCTAAACTGAGAGATAGAAAGTTCAATTCAAGGATGCGATCCTGTGGCACTCAAAAAACATTTAAAGTATCTTCATTGATGCAGACATAATGCACAATGTTTCGGGGAAACCCCTTCGTCGGGTGCCAGCACGTACAGTCCCGCCCCTGGCAGGTGTAATACATGTTTTAAGGGGTCCGCAGTTCCTTAAAGGGTTAGTTCCCTTTGTGCGTTTTACTTATTGTTTTACATTTCGTCTGTATTGTTCAATACGGTGTATTTTATCATCTCTAGTGCTCACTGGTGTCCTATATTGTTATATTTAATATGTTTTACTCGTGCATTTTATTCCCAACACGTGAGGTCAGAATCTAAATAAAAGTGGCTGCGAATCTCCTCTCACTTAATGGGTTAGATTCCAAGAACCTTATCTGAGAAGATTGAGATAAGATATATGAGTCTGCATGGACTATGATGATGAGATCTGGTAGTCTGCTCCCTGCTGCCTGGTGTGGAGAGGAGGAGATGAGAAGCAGCAGCCAGAATCCCGTGAACAGTCGGCTGCACTTCAATGGAAATACATAATTTTTTTTAAAGTGAAGGAAAAACATAAAAAAGAATATAAGTAATGTTGGGAGTCGGTGTTTGGGAGTGTCTTTCATCATAGGTCACCGGGGGGAATTGAACCTCCAAAGGCAGAAAACTGAGCCACTGATTGAGCCACCTGTGCTGAAACTGGGATATCCTTAAAACCTGACCTGTTGGGGCGTCTTTAGGACTGCAGTTGAGCGCCCCGGGTGTAGAAGGTCCACGGTGCACTGTGCCTGCCCACTAGGTGCTGCTGTCTGCCTATCTCAGGTGAGAGAGGCTATAAGAGTGTGTTTGGTGCACACTTTCAAAACCTCGCGCTCACTTCATTAGGCTGAGTTTATAGTGGCGTAGTGCGTGCTGAGGCGCGCTGAGCATATATTCGGAGACTCATTATATGCAATGGTGCCATTCTGAGTGAAAGCTTCCGCTTGCTTGCTCACGCTTGCTGAACCTCGCTCAGCTTCCAGCTACAGGCAAATCTGTGTTTCTGTGCTTGCTGGAGAGGAGGTGCGGTCACGTGACCGCACAGCCTCCAATCAGAGAGCAGCACAGAAATTATCTTACACCCGAGAGCGGCCATTGTTCCCTCCGCTCCCCGTTCCCTCCGCTCCCCGTTCCCTCCGCTCCCCCCGTTCCCTCCGCTCCCCCCGTTCCCTCCGCTCCCCCCGTTCCCTCCGTTCCCTCCGCTCCCCCGTTCCCTCCGCTCCCCCTACTCCCCCCGTTCCTCCCACGCTCCCCCGTTCCCTCCGCTCCTCCGCTCCCTCCGTTCCCCCCGCTCCTCCCGCTCCCTATGCTCCCCCCGTTCCCTCCGCTCCCCCCGTTCCCTACGCTCCCCCCGCTCCCCCCCGCTCCCTCCGCCCCCCCCGCTCCCCCTATTCCCTCCGCTCCCCCCGTTCCCTCCGCGCCGTGCACCCGATCGGGAGGAGGGTGGAGGAGGGAGGTGCCCCCCTTCTGCTCCGGGTGATGGAGGGGGGGGGGGGAGAAGCGGGTAAACAGTGTGTCCCCCCTCTGCCCAGGTTCCAGTGCCTGCCTGCGGGGTGGGTGATGGAGGGGGGGGAGGGGTGTGTGCAGCTGCCGGGGGGGGGGGTGTCCCGGAGCAGTGGTGGGAGCGGGGTGGTGTGCGGTCGGCCCCTGGGGCGGGCGATGGAGGCGAGGAGCCGGCCGCTCTTCTTTCTTCTCCCCCCCCCCCCCACAGTGTGTGTGTGTGTGTGTATGGGAGAGAGAGAGAGAGTGTGTGTGTGTGTGGGAGAGTGTGTGTGTGTGTGTGTGCAGTGAGTGTGTGTATGTGTGCAGTGAGTGTGTGCAGAGTGCTGTGTTCTGTGAATGTGTGTAGTGAGTGTATGCTGTGAGAGTGCTGTTTGCAGTGAGTGTGTGCTGGTGCTGTGTGTGTGTGTAGGGTGTTGTGTGCTGGTGCAGGGTGCTGTGTGTGTGTGCAGTATGCTGAGTGTGTGCAGTGTAGGCAGGCAGTTCATGCAGTGAGAGTGCCGTCAGTGTGAAATTACTATTATTATTTTTTTTTTTTTAATTCGGGGTCCATATATATATAAATATCCATTATATCCATGGATATAGGGGATATATATATATATATATATATATTATTTATTTATTTATTTTTAGGTATATATGATATATATATATATATATATTTTTTTTAGGTATATATGATATATATATATATTTTATATATATGATATATATATTTTGGATATATATATATATATATATATATATATATACACATACATACATATCCATCACACAGATCCCTGTCCCGCCTCCCGATCCGCCTCCGCCCCACAAGCCCCGGCTACGAGAGCACACGCTCTGTCTGATGGGCAAGAACATGAAAAGCAGCCACTTGGTAAGCGAGAGGTGAGCATCAGCGCTGGAGAGCACTGCCACTCTCCACTATAAACTCAGCCTTAGCTCCAGGGAGAGACTAGCAGCAAGCTGCAAGTATTTACAAAGAATGAATATAGTAAAATAACGGCCTGTTGCTTTGGATACACTGAAATGTGACATATTAGCAACAACAATGTATATTGTGCCTTTAAAAACAAGAAATAAAGTTTATCAAGTATCGTGATATAAAGTGCCCGTTACTTTGTACTGTTTCTTGTACACGAGCTCTCGAGAAAGCGGTTTGCTGCTCAGCTGGAGTGCCGCCGCCACCACTGTATGCTATACTCCTTACTCTTAGTTAGGTCCACACTGTAAATCGGGTCTAACTTCCGTTATCGGCTGCTGCAGGATCTGTGGGTGGGAGCGTCACGAGGAGACGCCAGGAGCGGTGGGAAGAAAAGTGCTTGTGTGCGGGGCCTGGGGGAAGAGCAGGCAGGGTACTATTAATGAGGGGCTGAGTGCTAATAACGGGGGTCTGGGAACAGAAGCTGATGCAGAGCGTGAGGATCACAGAGCTATGCGGAGCCCCCTCTCTCCTGCCGCAGAGCCCCCCTCACTCCTGCCGCAGAGTTATGCAGAGCCCCCTCACTCCTGCCGCAGAGCTATGCAGAGCCCCCCTCACTCCTGCCCCAGAGCCCCCCTCACTCCTGCCGCAGAGCTATGCAGGGCCCCCCTCATTCCTGCCCCAGAGCTATGCAGGGCCCCCCTCATTCCTGCCCCAGAGCTATGCAGGGCCCCCCTCATTCCTGCCCCAGAGCTATGCAGGGCCCCCCTCATTCCTGCCCCAGAGCTATGCAGAGCCCCCCTCACTCCTGCTGCAGAGCTATGCAGAGCCCCCTCACTCCTGCCGCAGAGCTATGCAGAGCCCCCCCCTCACTCCTGCCCCAGAGCTATGCAGTGCCCCCCTCACTCCTGCCCCAGAGCTATGCAGAGCCCCCCTCACTCCTGCCCCAGAGCCCCCCTCACTCCTGCCGCAGAGCCCCCTCACTCCTGCCGCAGAGCTATGCAGAGCCCCCCTCACTCCTGCCGCAGAGCTATGCAGAGCCCCCCTCACTCCTGCCGCAGAGCTATACAGAGCCCCCCTCACTCCTGCCGCAGAGCTATGCAGAGCCCCCCTCACTCCTGCCCCAGAGCTATGCAGAGCCCCCCTCACTCCTGCCCCAGAGCTATGCAGAGCCCCCGTCACTCCTGCCGCAGAGCTATGCAGAGCCCCCCTCACTCCTGCCCCAGAGCCCCCCTCCTGCCGCAGAGCTATGCAGAGCCCCACTCACTCCTGCCGCAGAGCTATGCAGAGCCCCCCTCACTCCTGCCCCAGAGCTATGCAGAGCCCCCCTCACTCCTGCCGCAGAGCTATGCAGAGCCCCCCTCACTCCTGCCGCAGAGCTATGCAGAGCCCCCCTCACTCCTGCCCCAGAGCTATGCAGAGCCCCCCTCACTCCTGCCCCAGAGCTATGCAGAGCCCCCCTCACTCCTGCCGCAGAGCTATGCAGAGTCCCCCTCACTCCTGCCTCAGAGCTATGCAGAGCCCCCCTCACTCCTGCCCCAGAGCTATGCAGAGCCCCCTCACTCCTGCCCCAGAGCCCCCCTCACTCCTGCCGCAGAGCCCCCTCACTCCTGCCTCAGAGCTATGCAGAGCCCCCCTCACTCCTGCCCCAGAGCTATGCAGAGCCCCCCTCACTCCTGCCCCAGAGCTATGCAGAGCCCCCTCACTCCTGCCCCAGAGCCCCCCTCACTCCTGCCGCAGAGCCCCCTCACTCCTGCCGCAGAGCTATGCAGAGCCCCCCTCACTCCTGCCGCAGAGCTATGCAGAGCCCCCTCACTCCTGCCCCAGAGCCCCCCTCACTCCTGCCGCAGAGCTATACAGAGCCCCCCTCACTCCTGCCGCAGAGCTATGCAGAGCCCCCTCACTCCTGCCCCAGAGCTATGCAGAGCCCCCCTCTCTCCTGCCCCAGAGCTATGCAGAGCCCCCCTCACTCCTGCCGCAGAGCTATGCAGAGCCCCCCTCACTCCTGCCCCAGAGCCCCCCTCACTCCTGCGGCAGAGCTATGCAGAGCCCCCCTCACTCCTGCCCCAGAGCCCCCTCACTCCTGCCGCAGAGCTATGCAGAGCCCCCTCACTCCTGCCGCAGAGCTATGCAGAGCCCCCCTCACTCCTGCCCCAAAGCTATGCAGAGCCCCCCTCACTCCTGCCTCAAAGTTATGCAGAGCCCCCCTCACTCCTGCCGCAAAGCTATGTAGAGCCCCCCTCACTCCTGCCCCAGAGCTATGCAGAGCCCCCCTCACTCCTGCCGCAGAGCTATGCAGAGCCCCCCTCACTCCTGCCGCAGAGCTATGCAGAGCCCCCCTCACTCCTGCCCCAGAGCTATGCAGTGCCCCCCTCACTCCTGCCCCAGAGCTATGCAGAGCCCCCTCACTCCTGCCCCAGAGCCCCCCTCACTCCTGCCGCAGAGCCCCCTCACTCCTGCCGCAGAGCTATGCAGAGCCCCCCTCACTCCTGCCGCAGAGCTATGCAGAGCTCGTGTCTATTTAGCCTTGTAAAACATGTGATGACATCGTTTATTTTGTGCCCGTGTGTGGCCAGAAACTCTGGCGGCAAACAGGAAATAAGAACGTTAACAATCCGTGGTAATGTACATATCCACAGCTATAACTTCTTCCCAGATACCATGGGGAAGTCTGCATGTAGGGGAGAAGCAGAAGGTGGGGGGGGGGGGGGGCATTTAGGGGCAGAGCAAGAGAGGGGCGGTCATTTAGGGGAGACGCAGAAGGGGGGACATTTGCGGGAGGGACATTTAGGTGAGAAGCAGGAGAGAAGAGGGGGGAGCGTATTGGGGAGAAGATTGGGGGGGGGAAAGCTGGTGAGGAGGGGAGCATGTGTAATCCTGAAATATTATGTGTGTGTTTATCTTATTGTACTATGAAAATATTTATTAAAATAAATGTGTTTTTTTGTTTTTAGTCTGTGGGAGAGCTGCTTTGCTCCCGATGCTTGTTTTATTGCATCTCACTTCTGCTGATCAGCCCTGGAGGGTTTCCTGTGTGCCCTTTGTCTGTTACGGCTATATACATACACAGGGCTGGAAGAACAAGCCACTGATCTGGGATGAGTGAAAGATGCAGAATCCCCTTTTATAAGAACGCGTGGAACTGCAGGCTGTGTGAAGGCCGCATCCCTGTCACTCGCCACCGCAGACGCCATACCTGTGCCCCACAATGCATTGGATCTGCCTCTATGATTCCTTGTACATTTATCATTTCCATAATATAACAAGGTTACTGCCTATCGGCTCTAAACACATCCGTAACTGGAGAGATCCACTCCCTCATCTGATCATTCACTAATAACGGATATGGTCAGAGGTGGCTAAAGGGTCCACCATGGCCGAGGTGGCTAAAGGGTCCACCGTGGCCGAGGTGGCTAAAGGGTCCACCGTGGCCGAGGTGGCTAAAGGGTCCACCGTGGCCGAGGTGGCTAAAGGGTCCACCGTGGCCGAGGTGGCTAAAGGGTCCACCGTGGCCGAGGTGGCTAAAGGGTCCACCGTGGCCGAGGTGGCTAAAGGGTCCACCGTGGCCGAGGTGGCTAAAGGGTCCACCGTGGCCGAGGTGGCTAAAGGGTCCACCGTGGCCGAGGTGGCTAAAGGGTCCACCGTGGCCGAGGTGGCTAAAGGGTCCACCGTGGCCGAGGTGGCTAAAGGATCCACCGTGGCCGAGGTGGCTAAAGGGTCCACCGTGGCCGAGGTGGCTAAAGGGTCCACCGTGGCCGAGGTGGCTAAAGGTTCCACCGTGGCCGAGGTGGCTAAAGGTTCCACCGTGGCCGATGTGAGATGTCAGATATTTGGAATCCGAGAACCTGAACAAAATATTGACCCGAACATTGTGCAAATGTATTCGCCTGAGCCACTGATTGTGCCATCTGTGCTGAAGCAGGAATATCCTTAAAACCTGACCTGTTGGTGGCCCTTGAAGACTGGAGTTGGCCTCCCCTGTATTGGTTTTCTTGATGAGAATATATCGCCACTTCTACAGCACAAATACATAGCCGTCAGGTTAACATAGTGTGTGTTTCTTTTCCAGGAATGGTAGCGCAATTGGCCTCTCGGCCCCTCCTATCACTGCCTTGATCACCCCTGAGCCCGTGCGTCACTGCCGTATCCCTGACCTGCCGCTGGACGGGAGCCTGCTCTTCGAATTCCTCTTCTTCATCTACCTGCTGGTGGCCCTCTTCGTACAGTACATCAACATATACAAAACTGTGTGGTGGTACCCATACAATCACCCGGCCTCCTGTACCTCACTGGTGAGCCTACCTTCTCAAGCAGCCTCCTGCCGGGCTGGAGCGCATACCCAGTTTTTCCTAACATGCAGCATTATAACGGCACATGGAACAGGAGAGCCGATAGAAAGTGTCAATGCATCCGGCCAATGGGGCCTTTAGACTGAGAAGAACCATAGTAGCCCCAAACCTTGTCATTTTTTTATTGGCGTTCTGTACATTGCGCGTACATCCTCTTAAACCGGTTTATGGCTTAATGAAGTAGGCTTTTATTTCATAAAGTACTTGAGTTCTGGGGTCCACTGATCCGTATTATGCTATTAATGTGGATGGAGGATGGCGATTGACCAGACCATGGACACCTCACTGAAGTGGTTTATACATGTCGGCAATCGAGCCACTTTGAATGCTGTCCTTACAATTTTCTATGGACCACATATTTTGCAAACCATGGGCGTTGTATAATAAAACAAGGCCCTAGTTTCACTTTGCTTGCCCTGTTGAGTGCCCTGTTGGTTTATCCCGTCACTCCCAGAACGACCAGTGTGTTGGAAAGCTGTGCTTTGCTGCGCCCCCCGGCAACGGAGGAATTAACTAACCATGATGCATTGTATAATGATGCTACAAATATCCATACTCCAACTTCATCTTCATCCTACAGCAAATAGAACTTAAACTGGCGTTACAGTGCACATTCTGTATATTGACGTCTTCTGTAACGGTTTTCTAAACCTCAGTAGTAGGTAACTGCAGGGACCCGTTGCATTGATGTTTGGAGACAGTCATAGGGAATGGGGTGAAGACAGTAGGATGTCGGTGCTGTTAATTGCGGACGCCTGTACCTTTAACGTGTACTATACTTCCAAACGGTTGGATGTCACTCTCCGTTTTGTATTGCCGTAGGATCCTTTATACAGCTTCCATCTACAGTTCTTTTCTGCCAAGTTAAAAAAAAAAAAAAAGGTTCTGCATTTCTTGTACACAGTAACGCCAATATGGCTACGTTATTTTTACCGGATGAAATGTCTTCTTTTTGCAGAATTTCCATCTCATTGATTACCACCTGGCAGCCTTTATCACAGTCATGCTGGCACGACGGCTGGTGTGGGCCCTTGTTTTAGAGGTAACCTTCCACTGCTTTACCACCTGTTCTGATTCCCTCTAAAACCTATGTCCTCCCGGTCACCACAAAAAGCAAATGTTAGGAACACGTACAGTAAAGCAAGTCAGCAAAAGTGAATAGGGAGCATTCTCCAGTCGGTGCGATTCCAGCGCTGGCCATCAATACTGAAACGAAAAAGCAGAAGAGTAACTTCTCCCGTATCCGGCTATTGAAAAAGCTTCAAACACTCCTATCTGGATCTTAATCGTGCGAGGAGCTGCAGAGAGAATGCGAGAGCGCATGTTTGTCAAAGCGCTCCGTGCCGCCCGAAACGTTGCATGTTTTCGTCAAATTCCCGAGTATGGTGAAAGAAGAGATGTGAGCGATTGAAGCTTTTTCAATAGAGGGGATGCAGGTAGCTACAGTTTTGCTGTATTGTTTCTTCATATCTTCCTTAACATCTCCATAAAACAGGCATTATGGAACTAGAAAAAAAGTGCAGAGAAGAGCCACCAAATTAATAAAGGGGATGGACAATCTAACTTATGAGGAGAGGCTAACTAACTTAGATTTGGTTATATTAGAAAAGAGGCGTCTAAGAGGGGATATGATAACTATATTCAAATATATTCAGGGACAATACAAGGAGCTTTCAAAATAACTTTTCATCCCAAGGGCAGTACAAAGGACTCGGGGCCATCCCTTAAGGTTGGAGGAAAGGAGATTTCACCAGCAACACAGGAAAGGTTTCTTTACAGTAAGGGCAGTTAAAATGTGGAATTCATTACCCATGGAGATGGTGATGGCAGATACAATAGATATCTTCAAAAAGGGTCGGACATCTTTTTGGAAAGGAAAGGTATACAGGGATATACCAAATAAGTAAACATGGGAAAGATGTTGATCCCGGGAGTAATCTGCTTACCAATTCCTGGAGTCAGGAAGGAAATATTTTTTCCCCCGTAGACATTATTGGATCATAATTCACTGGGGTTTTTTGTTTGCCTTCATCTGAATCAAATTACTGTAAATACAAATATAGGATAAGTATCTGTCGTTTAAAATTAATGTAGGTTGAACTCGATGGACATATGTCAACCTCATCTATTATGCAGCTGTGTAACTTTACAAGGTGCCAGTACATAAACTGGAATACATTGGTAGCTCTGGAAAACGGGTTCATTTTAAAGTGACTTATTAAACCCTTCATATCTGTGGATGTCGGCAGCAAGGCAATCCCAGCAGTCTCGGAGGAGATTTGGTGTGGTAGTTATGTTTGATTGACTGAAAATAACTTTTTGGTTCAGCGGTGTCCATTCCTAGGTCCTTTGTGCATCAGGGACAAGGGTTTATTTTATCTGGATCATTCTGTTATGTTTAACGGTGTCTTAAGAAAATTATATATACACAACCAAAATAAATATACCAAAAAGAAAGTTGAATAACTCTGTGGTGCATTAATTTATGGACACCCTGTATCATTTATTGTTGGGGCCATGAGGGGAAGAGTAGCTTGCAACCGCAGAACCTGGAAGATCATTGGGGAGGGCTTCATCCAGCAGTAGATCGACAAGGGCTAAGCTCTGTATACATACATACATACATACACAAACACACACGCACACACACACGCAGTGCTGCACATAGAATGTTGCAGACACAAGGTGTTCTGTAGAGTTACGTTTTAAGTTTGGTGCTTGATGCACAGGGAGACAGACTTGCCCAAGGTAACAAGTGGTGCTGATATTGGGATTGGAACCAGGCTCACCTGCTTAAAGATCATTACCACTGAGATCCTCCTTCTGCCCGTATATGTATTATCATTATTTTGCCGCTGGAAGACAAAGTAGATGATCACAGATGGCTGTTGCCGACAGGTTTTGGCATTTTGGAAGGAGCGATGGAAACTATAGCATTGGACCCTGCCTGTATCGGGGAACACACAAATAGGGTTGTCTGTGTTAAAGATCTCAGCGCATGGACAAAGTTGGTGCTGCTTGTGCATTCCCATTGCTGCCGCCCTGTACACCCTGCGCAGTAACCAAGTTTTTTCAAATGTTGGCGTAAATCTGTAGTTATCTAACGATCACCGTAAGAAAATGACGGCATCTGAAATTCCTTCGTGCCTGTTTACAATTGACATTTACAGCTGCATTTATAGAAGTTTTGTATTGTTACCTATTTCCCCCAATGCAATGTATGTCACTAATGTGTCTCTCTCAGGCTTCTCAGGTAGGAACATCATCTATGGTCCATTACACCGCCCTGATCACTGCGCGCCTGATCCTGCTCACGCTCTGTGGATGGGTGTTCTGCTGGACTCTTGTCAACCTGTTCCGCAACCACTCAGTATTGAACCTCCTCTTCCTGGGCTACCCGTGAGTTCTTCTCTCCCTTTCACTGTCTACATGCCTAACATTTACTTATAAATAAAGCGATCCCACGCTGTTCCCATGATGTTCATATGTGCATCCTAGCCAACAAAATCAATGCCTGGAGAGAGGTGGAGCCTGTTATACTTTATGCCAGGAGTTGGAACTCCAGTACTCAAGGGCCACCAACAGCTTGATTTTAACGATATTCCTGCTTCGGCACACGTGGCACAATCAGTGGCTTCGTCGAACTCTTTTAATAGAGCCATATTGACTTAGTGGTGCTAAGCGGCAAGCCACCTTATTGGCCATTCATTTTTTTCCGTCACTTACGCTCTTTTAGTGAATCTGAAACCATTCATTTGAATGAGTGATAGTGCCTTACAGATTACGACCTCTTAGTAAATCTGTCCAGAGTATTTTTTTATTTGAACATTAACCCACAGCAGTATAGCTTGTCTGCTACTAAGAGTCCTCCACTCCGTTCTCTTTCCTCTCCCAGGTTCGGGGTTTATGTACCTCTTTGCTGCTTCCACCAAGACAGCCGCTCTCAGCCACTCCCAACAGACTGTGGATACCTTGTGCAGGACTCCTTAGTTGAGGATGGTGCTAATGGCGTGGCCAGCCTCGTCAGACCCAAAGACTTCCTCTCCCTTCTGCGAGAGTCCCTGAGAGAACAGTTCAATACCCCCCCATCCATCCCGTCACACAGCTGCCCGCTGTCCCCCGATCTTATACGCAACGAGGTGGAGTGTCTGAAAGCGGACTTCAACCGCAGGATCAAAGAAGTCCTCTTCAACTCCCTCTTCAGTGCCTATTATGTGGCTTTTCTGCCGCTTTGCTTCGTAAAAGTACGTGACCCTGTGCTCTGTAGATTTCTAATTCCCATATTTATCACGCAAATCTTGGTCTCTGCAATAACTGGTATTGGTGCAAGTCATTTAGAGATTTATCTGTGAGCTTTTGAAACAACATTGACATCTGAAAAAGACACGTGTGAGGTTTCTAAAGCTCGTTTACAAATGACATGTATGAAGAACTGTGAGGTGGTTTCATAAAAAGTATCACTAACCGCAGAAATTGAGTTTTCATGGACCTGTTGGCCCACACTACAAGATACGGTATCAAGACGGTCCATGTTGCAAAGGACTTTTATTCAGATTTTACCAAAAGCGGGGACCTTTTGTTTTATGATGTTTCAACATCTGTAGATAATCTTTTAAATGAAAAGTATCATAAAAATTCAGCCTTAGACAGCTTTAGGACATTGAGTTATAGGGATAGCATGAGTAGCTGTGTTTGTTCAGTGCTTACAATTAAAGGTCTTATAGTAAAATAATCTGAATATTGTCTAACCTAGCTTGTCACTATTTATTTATAAAAAATGTGTTACCAGGAGGTTACCATTGAGAGTTACCTCTCTTCTTCAAGTATCTCCTGGGCACAGATTTATGATTACCGTACAAGGTTACCTTAAATGAACTGGGTTATGCATTATTTTTAAAGACCATTGTATGTATAGTAAAAGATAATATATCATGGGGATATGTAACAGTTACAGTCTAGAATAAAATGTGAGCTATCTGAAGTCTTGAATGAACTTTGAGAGTCTCAGATAGGCTGTTCCAGTTGTGAGGTGCACGGTAACAGGAGGAGCGACCGGATTCGTTGTTGAACCGTGGGACCATGAACAGTCTTTCTGAGTCAGATCTCAGATAAGTGCTGTGTGTGGTAGGGGTGTGGAGCTTGGACAGATAGCTGGGTAGCTTGTCCAGAAAGTATTTGAAGGCAAGACCGGAAAGATGAACATTGCGCTTAGACTCGAGTGATGACCAATCTAGTTCTTTGAGCATTTGACAGTGATGTGTTGTAGTTACATTGTAGGACAAAGCGGCATATTGAGTTATAGAGGGTGTCTAGTCTGCTGTTTTATGGAAACTTATCTCTCAAGGATGGAATAGTAACGTATGCAACTCTATACTATTTAGTAAGCTGTTCTACGCATCACACACGGCGGTATAAGAAACCTTACAGTGACTTTGGCTCAACTCTTCTTCGTATATCTGGTCCGGTACGCTTGTTGGTGGTGTTTGTGATTGTATCTATTCAGCCAAGAAATAACAATACTTCCAGCACTCCCTAAAACCTTGCACAACGTTATTGCACCCGTTAACCTGTCAATGTTGTAAAAACATTTTTCTTTTAATGTTAAAAAGGATGCATGGGGGGCAGTCAACAATTGTTTTGATGGCGCCATGGCAACCCCGTGTTAAATTAAGCGTTATCAGGTACAATAACGTTGACTGGATCCATAGATGGAATTGAATAACATTGCAGGACTGTGCGGATATTCCAAGTATAGATTGTTCCACAGGGGACTTTCTTTCCTGTCCTGCTCCCATTAGGAGTGGATAGGCGTCTAGGTAATGAACATCAACGAAGTATACTTCAGGAGTGGCCAACTCCAGTCCTCAAGGGCCACCAACTAGTGAGGTTTTAAGAATATCAGTGACTGAGCCACTGATTGAGCCACTGGTACTGAAGCAGGGATATCCTTAAAACCTGACCAGTTGGTGGCTTTTGAGGACTGGAGTTGGCCACTCCTGAAGTATACAATGTCTTCCTGAAAATTGATAGGCACAAAAGCTGTCCTAATACAGTATTAGTCCCATATCCTGCTTTTGACCAAGTCCCATCTACATGTTCCTGCAGAAATTCCAGCTAGCAGACTTGAACATGTATATTCTATCACCATCAATTACAATGATGTATGGTTTACCTGTGCTTGTGTCTGGAAAAGCCATGTATCTCCCCACCTCCGTTTACATCGCAGAGAGCACTTGGTATTAGAACTTGCGCTGGTCATGTGAGGACCTCACGTTTGTCAATCGGTTAAACGTTCTTGCTGCCAAGAGTAGAGGCCACCTGCTTGGCCAAGCAAATTTGCTAAATCTGTTTGACCATGAATCTTGTGGGAGACTTTCTATGTACCTATAAAAACGAGAGATTATTTATTGTCAGCAGAAGTTGTGCTTTTAATTGGTGTCTTTCTTGAATGGATTGCATATCATATGTCCAAGATGTCATAAATGTGAAACATTTTGTTAAGGGGGGGAAAAATCTTATTTTTTTTTCTTTCTTTCATAGATTTATCTAATAAATGTCGTACTTTGCTTAATGCCCCTGAGTACACTGATACCAGATATGCATAGGTACATACTGTGTTGGCCTGTAGCTTGCAGCGCACAGACATTTTTTTTATTATTATTATTATATATGTAAATTGTTGTGTGATCACCGTGTCATGTTGTGCTTCTGCAGAGCACCCAGTATTATTATTAGTAGTAGTATTATTATTACTGTTGTGTGATCACCGTGTCATGTTGTGCTTCTGCAGAGCACCCAGTATTACGACATGCGCTGGTCGTGTGAGCACCTGATCATGGTGTGGATCAATGCCTTCGTCATGTTGACCACGCAGCTCTTGCCGCCCAAGTATTGTGACTTGCTGCACCGGTCCGCTGCCCACCTTGGCAAGTGGCAGAAGCTGGAGCATGGGTCTTACAGCAATGCCCCACAGCACATGTGAGTACCCGGCCTGTCCATGTAAATAGCACAATTCACTACTGGGTCAGGATTTCAAATGGGCTGGTTATTAGCATGGGTACATTCTGGAGATTACCTTTAGACCTTACAATGCCAAAGGCCCTGCATTCCAGTGCTCTGTGAATAAAGTTCTAGTAAAGGTCCTGCATTCCAGTGCTCCGTTGAATAAAGTTCCAGTAAAGGCCCTGCATTCCAGTGCTCTGTGAATAAAGATCCAGTAAAGGCCCTGCATTCCAGTGCTCTGTGAATAAAGTTCCATTAAAGGCCCTGCATTCCAGTGCTCCGTGAATAAAGATCCAGTAAAGGCCCTGCATTCCAGTGCTCTGTGAATAAAATTCCAGTAAAGGCCCTGCATTCCAGTGCTCCGTGAATAAAATTCCAGTAAAGGCCCTGCATTTCAGTGCTCCGTGAATAAAGTTCCATTAAAGGCCCTGCATTCCAGTGCTCTGTGAATAAAGTTCCAGTAAAGGCCCTGCATTCCAGTGCTCTGTGAATAAAGTTCCAGTAAAGGTCCTGCATTCCAGTGCTCTGTGAATAAAGTTCCAGTAAAGGCCCTGCATTCCAGTGCTCTGTGAATAAAGTTCCAGTAAAGGTCCTGCATTCCAGTGCTCTGTGAATAAAGTTCCATTAAAGGTCCTGCATTCCAGTGCTCAGTGAATAAAGTTCCATTAAAGGCCCTGCATTCCAGTGCTCCGTGAATAAAGTTCCATTAAAGGTCCTGCATTCCAGTGCTCAGTGAATAAAGTTCTAGTAAAGGCTCTGCATTCCAGTGCTCAGTGAATAAAGTTCCATTAAAGGTCCTGCATTCCAGTGCTCTGTGAATAAAGTTCCATTAAAGGTCCTGCATTCCAGTGCTCTGTGAATAAAGTTCCAGTAAAGGCCCTGCATTCCAGTGCTCTGTGAAGAAAGTTCCAGTAAAGGCCCTGCATTCCAGTGCTCTGTGAATAAAGTTCCATTAAAGGTCCTGCATTCCAGTGCTCTGTGAATAAAGTTCCATTAAAGGTCCTGCATTCCAGTGCTCTGTGAATAAAGTTCCATTAAAGGTCCTGCATTCCAGTGCTCTGTGAATAAAGTTCCATTAAAGGTCCTGCATTCCAGTGCTCTGTGAATAAAGTTCCATTAAAGGTCCTGCATTCCAGTGCTCTGTGAATAAAGTTCCATTAAAGGTCCTGCATTCCAGTGCTCTGTGAATAAAGTTCCATTAAAGGCAACTTGGTGTTTTAATTATTTTTTATTTAATTGTTTTTATGTCCACAGACACGCCCTTGAACAGGATATTTTTTTTAAAGTTAAGGTAGCCATGTTTTGTTCCCATATGAAGATGCATCTGGATACAAACATCATGGTCTATTATTGTCCCATAGCGAAAGTCTCTAAAGCAGGGAGTGACCACCACCAGGTCAGGTTTTAAGGATATCCCTGCTTCAGCACAAGTGGTGCAGTCAAATACTAAGCCGCTGATTGAGCCACCTATGCTGAAGCAGGGTAATCCCTAATACCTGAACTGGCGGTGGCTCTTGACGGGTGGAGTTGGCTACTCTTGCTCTAAAGTATGTCCCACGGGGTCCTTCAAAATAACATGGTTGATATTTCCCCCAGGATCACTTAGTGGGATTGACTGGTCTTTTCATGCTATAGTTCATGGGAAACAGCTGAGATTTCAGTACTAACTTGTGATCATTTCATGTTTCATTGATAATTCAAGATTTTGCAAATAAAGCCTGAAACCCCACGAATAAATGTCACAGAATACACAATGCTCCCTGTATTTTGTTCAGCACGGCTGAAGACAAAATCCCTGCGGCCCCACTTCCAAATGTAAACATATTCCAGCAAATCACAATAAGAATGTGTATTATCCTAAATATGGGTCACAGTAAGGAACATGGGCCCGGGATGAAGAACGGGAACATGCACTTCGTATAGGAAGGTTACATCGTGCGCGCTGCATATAGTACCGATCTAAAGAGAAATGAATTGTTTACCTTGCAGCTGGTCGGATAACACGGCCTGGCCACAGGGTGTGCTGGTGCGGCACAGCCGGAGTTTATACAAAGCTGTGGGGCCGTATAATGTAGCAGTGCCTTCCGATGTCTCACATGCCAGATTTTATGTGAGTATAACTTTAACATGGTAAATGTTCTGCTCATTCTTTATAGGTTAACGCAGAGCCTGTAGCAGGGGTGGCCAACTGCAGTCTTCAAGGGCCACCAGCAGGTGGCTCAGGCTTTGACTGAGCCACCTGTGCTGAAGCAGGGATATCCGGAAAGCCCTGACCTGTTCGTAGCTCTTCAGGACTGGAGTTGGCCTATGGTGTATGAACAAGCATTCAGATGAACTAAGAATCCTTGAGAGACTTGTTAGGCTGGGGTATATATTGTCTGTGTGAGTATATAACACGTAAATGGGGGGAATCTTGCTAACTGTTCCCATTTAATTCTTTGTTTCACATTGTGTGAATGTGATCCAGGCAGGGCCGAAATATAACTGTATTTCATAGTGCTTTTCTCCCAGTGGGACTCAAAGCGTGTCACAATTACAGTACAGTGCGCGGTACGCAGCACACAGGATTGTTACAGACACCGTCCCTGCCCAGATGAGCAGATATTTTGGTGCCTGAGGCACAGGGAGATTAAGGTCCTAAGGAGCTGACTCCGGGAATGGACCAGGTTCCCCTGCATCAAACGCGGTGTCCTTGTTTACAGAGCCCGTGCCTTTACTCGCTGAGCCGCTCCTGCTCCCAATATAGTGATTGGATTCCCCGGGGAGATACAAGTCTAGCTTCTTTGTGAAAGTCACTCAGAACACACAATGCTAAAGCTTGCTGGGAATATGCAGGAGACACTTTCACAGCTGCCGTTTCTAGTTATAGCTTCCAGTTCTGTGCTGGAGAAGTCGGAGTTACTCATTAGCCCCCGTTTTCTGAATGCCAGTAACTTGGCACTGAAAGCCAGATGAGCAATAATGAGTTACTAATCCCTTCGTTATCACCTGGTCCATGTGATGTGATTACCGCCCAATAAATTCACACCTACCCATCACACGGAGGAGGTCTGGCATCTAACTGGCGCCTCGATTATGGAGGGATAAAAATGTAAACGAGAACATCTGTTACATGAATAATGTTCCCCGTATGCTGGTTTTATCCAGGTATATGGAATGTGATGGTGGGATATATAATGTACAGCCGGTCCTCGCTTATCCGACAGAATGCATCCCGCAAACCGCCATCGGATTGCTGGTCCCATGATAATCAGCGGTGGTGACTGTCGGATAAGCGGGTCCGGCAGACTGCTTTATGCGGCGTCGGATAAGGCGTCCGGCGGAAACCGGAACGTCGGTAAGCGAGGACCACCTGTACTGACTGATGTTACAGATTTGTAACACAACAATCAATGACTGGTGTGATTATGGGATATGATGGGTGGGTGTACATACTATTGTGTATACATATACCATATACATCATTTAATTGAGTTCCCATTTAAAAACTGTGTGTGTGTGTGTGTGTGTGTGTGTGTGTGTGTGTGTGTGTGTGTGTGTGTGTGTGTGTGTGTGTGTGTGTGTGTGTGTGTGTGTGTACACACACAATATAAGACAGGGTAATCAACAAAAAATCGTAGTGGTAAGACTCTGGTGCATACCGTCCACAAAGTTATGCAAAGAACAAGAAAGGACAGGCACTCCAGGCTCAAAAGGGTGAATTTTAATAGCTCAACGTTTCGACTCAAACAGGAGCTCTTGAGTGGCAACGCCGAGCTATTAAAATTCAAATGGGCCAAGGAACGGTCTTATTTTCCGGCAGCACTTCCACAAGTTTCTTTGGGGAAAGGACAGGGCCACCTAGATACTTTTTACACTCGTTGGCACATATTTGTGTAGAGGTATTTAGCGCTTGGTCTGTATGTATTTATGTATATTTGTATGTATGTATGTATGTATGTATGTATGTATGTATGTATGTATGTATGTATGTATGTATGTATTCACTCGCACTCATTCTATTTATTTATGTGGGTTGATGGTGCATATAACAATATAACATGCCCTTGTCTACTTTGTCCCCGTAGTTCCTGTTTCACCGGCCGTTACGGCTGCTGAATCTGCTTCTTCTCATGGAGGGCAGCCTGGTGCTGTATCAGCTCTATTCCCTGCTCCGGGCAGAGAAGTGGAACCACACGCTTTCCATGGCCCTCATCCTCTTCTGCAACTACTATGTCTTGTTCAAACTCCTCCGGGACAGGATAATATTGGGCAGGGCTTATTCCTACCCCCTCAACAGCTACGGACTCAAGCCCCACTGAGGCTGGGGGAACCCAACGAGGGGGGACGGAGATAAAAAAAAAGTCCACATCAGAAAAAAATATTTTCATACAGTTCTATTTTTTTCTTGCAATGTTTATAAATATTTAAGATATTTTATATTTTGTATACTATTTTGTTGTGTTCGCCAAGTGGGGGGGGGGGGGCTCGTCAACGGGGCTACCAACCATCATTGACTTGATTTAAGCAGGTGTGGTATACGTCTACGATCTCTTGTGTATGTATATGGAGAAAACCCATACACACTCGCACCCATCACAGTCCCACGGGCGTCCTCAAGAAGAGAAAGCCGCACGGTCTTAATAACCAATCCCTTCAGCGGGTTGCAGTGTCACTTGCCCGGTGGTGTTGGATCGCGGCGCTTAATAGTATTGGCAAAAGAACGATAATAAAAAAAAAATAATTATCATTTTCATCAACCTGTTGGAGTTCTCTGCTTTTAGAGAGAAAAAAATGAATGCTGGAACTGCATTGTCCTGCCCCGAAGGTGGAGAATTGCAGACTACGGACAACTAGCTGAAAGGGTAGTTACATGGATCAAACTCCCGGCAGAGCGTCAACCACGTGGAATGCTCTGTCTAACCACTTGAAAGAGCTCCGTTTGTAGAGGAGGGCGAGTAGTTTCACATCAAATGATGCAGCCTCGCAAACTTGAATAAAGCTTTACAAATACAAGAGGGATCCCAACCTGTATCTTACTGGAGACGTTGTGGCGGTTTTTTTTTTATAAGAATTACACATTCCCGTGACTTTTATTTGTGAAGCTTTTGATTCTGTGCGAGTATGCACCCGATGGAGGATGAGGTGGTGGGAGTGTTGTAAAGAAGTGTTGTGTGGGTGAAAGTATAATCGTGGAATTTGGATAAGCCTGGGGTAGTGGGACTGGCCATCTCACGTGGCGGGTCATTCATGAAGTCAAACAAGATTTGATACTAAATAGGGGAAAATTGTTGGGCAAGTTGGGTTAAATAGGCTTTGTATGCTTGCAGTATCCAAGACCACGTAGGGGTGACCTCTCGTTGAACTAAAGTGGTCTAAGGACCGTGCCCCGTTTAATTGGGTCAACCAGATTCCCAACCTGGGAGTCCAAGGAGACCTACAGTGGTGGCTCCCAGTGACGAGGGGGAGGCAAAAAGTGTCCAAAAAAGAGTGGGGTCAGAGAGATTGAACGAGGGGGGGTGGGGGTGACCGAGAAGACTGTTTCTCTGCATCAATAGCAGGTCATTTATCCCAATAAATGGAAACATTTATGTTTGAAATACGGAATGGGGGTAGTAAATGCAACACGACTGCCTGTGACGGAGGTCCAGTGGAAACGCCTGGGACAACCGTCGCTCGGGCGGTGAGTTCCAGTTCTTAAGTCTGGTTACATGGTTGCATTTTGTTTTCTTCTGTGGGAAGTAATTATGATTTTATTATTCAGATATCAACATAATTCTGAATTCAGTCGACACAGCGAAAAGGATACAAATTAGTCGAGGTTTCTTTTAAGGGGATTCCGTCCTCCTAAAGAGGCCAATTATATCAATAAATGTAGAATTCCGTTTTGACAGCAGGACTGCCCCCCTTAAGTGAGGCTGCTCCCCTTAAGTGAGACTGGCCTCCTTAAGTGAGGCTGCCCCTTTAAACAAACATTCTCAGAGTTGGTGTGAGTCAAATCGATGGACCAAGTCAGAAATTACGACCAGTGAGGTTAGCGTCAATTCTAATTACCCGTTGTACACTAGTCTGAACACAAGTAAAATTTACTATTACAGCACCTTGCATCTGATCTGCACTGGGACCCTGATTTGTAGGTCTGGACATAATTCCCACCCCTTTCCAAAAATCCCAAATCTGCTGTTTTGCCGACAGCTTAAATCCTGCACACAACGGGGGTGAAACAAATCTGTTCACATTTATGTTCCAAATTCAGCATAAATAAGCTATATAGTTTAATGCAAGGCAATAAACATTGTGCTGTTTGAATTTAACAATGAATCTGGAAACACAGAGCGTGCATTAAAGGTTCGTACAGTAAGTTTGAATTGCACCCCCTGCCTTTACAGCCCACACATCGGGGACTAAATGAGTATCTCACAACTGAGCTCATAATGTTAGTTGATTTCTATCTACTTAAAGGGGCGATCCAAGCAATATCCTGCATGTGTTTTGTTTAATATGTTGGTTCTGTAGTATTAGATAATACTGCATTTATTTATTTTTTATGCAACGCTTAATGACATTTTTAATGAGTTTTTATATACTGCGCATCCTTTGATTTCTATAGCAGGCTCTAGCCACCTCCCCATTAGTGCAAGATCTTTGCAACACTTTCCTGTTTGTGATCATTTGTTGACAATGTTCCCAGCAGTTTGAGCTGCAAACTGTAACAATAGATAATGTTACCTTAGTAATATAAGAATACATTGTAGCTGCTGAGCTACACTGATTAAAGGATTGATTGAAACTAAAAGGTGGCTATTCAGTGACACCCCAGGAAGTAGGATCTTTGCTGATGGATCACAGGAAACCGAATCGGTCGGCAGCTTAGGTAATTAGTTTTCAATAAAGGTAATCGCTGCATATATTAAAAGGGTCGCTTGGATTGCCTCTGCAAAACCTTCAGCGCTCAGCAAATATGGTTACCCACGTGGCTACAAGACACGTGCTGGGCTTATTGTCCCTTATTGCTGGGTCTTAAAGTAAATAGTGCTATCAAATGTGGCCTGACAGGGTGGTCCTCATATGTGAATATTTGTTGCCAAAATACACACTAATTTACTGCCGCTCGTCTTTCTCTTTTAACCAACTTGGAACAAAAGTCGTGACGATAGTTGGTCGTGTTTTCAGTTCGGATTTTTCATTTGAAACTTTTTAACATCAGTTAAATCTTGAAACGAACATTGCGGGTAAAGAAACAAAAGCACACAGCAGAGCGAGTATACAGACGTAGCTAGCCTTACTGTCTCTGGTGCTGTGGCCAGAATAGTGAAAGTCCACGATGACCAAGACCGTGTCACCCGCTACTGCACCCACAGGGGGGTCCATGCTTCCAACTGGAACCCCCCCACACCCACCCCCCCGCGTTAGACTTCTGCCGTGACCACAAATGGCCGCTGCACCAGAGACATTTAACTTGGCTATATCTGTATAATTAAGACTGAAACACCGATAGTGGTTTTACACAACCCACAAAGGTTAACTCACAGCCCGTTGGTTACTCCTGCTTTGTAACACCAACTTTTGCAAACACACCATGTGCACATGATGCCCAATGTAATGGGACTTGGCATGCACATTAGCCTTTCTGCCCTGTTTGCCAAATATTTATAAATATATTGGCTTGTTTATACTGATCTGTGTGGTTGATTTCAAGTGCTGGTTGTATTAAGTGTGCAGTTAGACCAAGAAGCAGTTTGAACAAGGAAGTGGTTAAACAAGGTATAGTATATTGACGTACCGTTTATTGATAATACTTAGAAACTTCATAGTTGCTATAATGAGCAGGATTGACAATGCCACTCAATACACATGTTGCCACATATATGTGCACTTTGAGCTGCTGTTCCAAGGAGCATACCGCTGTGAGAATTGTGAGTGGGTGGTCTCTTTAGAGTCAGAGATTGCTGTTCTGAAGAGGGGACATTGGCAATTGATAAAGGGGTTTAGAGCTCACTGAGCAGGCCCTTGCTTCGACTAGTGGTGCAGATGGTAGGGCAGGTAGGTTGCTGGGTAACAGTTAGAAGGGGAAGCAGGGGCAATAGGGAGAGGCAGGTCATTGCTGAGCTGACACACCCAATAGATTTGCCATGTTGAGTGAAGATATTGGGAGTGTCGGGGCAGAAATGGCAAGGCTGGGGGAGACTAATTCCTCTAGCAGCCAGGGGAATAGTTCCACCAGCACAGGGGGGACTCAGGATGCTCAGATACAAAGAAAGATTGTGGTGGTAGGGGACTCCATTATTAGGAAGTAGATAGGGCAATCTGTTGCCATGACCGCATAAACAAAACAGTTTGTCTCCTGGGTGCTTGGGTTTGGCACATTGTAGATCAGGTAGACAGATTGTTGGGATCTAGGCCAAAAGCTTAAGACAAGGACCTCTAAGGTAGTATTTTCTGAAATACTACCAGTGCCATGCGATACCGCACGGAGACAGTCGAAGATTAGGAAGGTTAATGCATGGCTAAGAAAGTGGTGCAGGAAGGAGAGGTTTGGGTTTTTAGAGCACTGGGACTCCTTTTCTGAGAAGTGCAATCTATATTCTAGGAACGGATTGCACCTCAATGAAGAGGGAAGAGGGATCTTCTGTGCTAGGGGGGGAGAATGTTAAAAAGGTTGGAGGATATTTTAAACTTGGAGGGAGGGGGGAGGGGAATGAAACAGATAACTCTCGCCCTCGCCCCTTCTATCGATCAAGATGTTTATTCTCACAATAAAAGGTACAAAACCGCACTCACGCACTCAATTGCTGCCATAACATCTACTCACTATGTTTGTTTCTGTTAAACTATAGAAATATGTTGAGATGAAGAAGGTACGAATACATATGGAATCTGTAAAATAATGTTATTTGTAAATAAAGTCTATGTTTAATTAAATAGGGTTATATACTTTATAATAATTATGAATAGCCTGATCTAGGGCTAACTAACAATGGAACCACGTGAGAATAATTAGTGGTGTGCATAAAAGGTTGCCGGCACCCATCCTCTCATCCACGGTCATCCTGATGAAGTGGAAACATGCTAAGGAAGTGATGTATCCAGCGGAGTTCTGGACGGACCAACAGGAAGGGAGTTCCAGCGTCTTGCACGAAAGACGATACCGCTGACATGTTTGTTATGGCAGCGATTGTGTGCGTGCAAATTATGTTTTTGCCTCTTTTTTTTTTTTTTTTTGATGGTGAGAATAAACATGATGGATAGAAGCCGCGATTTGTCTTCTGATTGCCGCTTTCAGCGCATCTGGGGAGATCCTTGCTGAAGGCCGCGGTGGTTACTGCAACACCGCGGAACCGACCAAACCTGGCTAGCAGGAAACTTCCACCCAAGGAGCAGCGGGACCATTTGGAATATCGCCCCGTATACAAGCAAGTGGAAACTTCTTTATACACCTACAGATGTAGCAGACGTTCTGGCCCTCACGCTTCCCGGATATTTGGGCACCACTCGTGCTACTACTTTGGGTTCTTGTCTCTTGAGTATCTGCGGAGACCTCACTGGGAGAGAAAATGGAGTGTCTGACATACACTTTCACCAAGTGCTGGTTTATATGAATTACTTGCTGGAGCGCCGGCGGGAGCAATAACGCATTGGCTGCGCCCTTTTTTCATGCATATCTAATCCAAAGACCATGTTGTCCGCTGATACGTTTTCTCCTGCTACAAAGTTCAAGCGGGAGCAATAACGTCTGCTACATGTGTGTGTAGAGATAACTCTATCGATAAATATGTTTTGAATTGTGCGTCAAAGAGTATTAAGCACAACGTCCATCTTTTTCTTAACACAGGCCGGCACTCCAGCTCTTATGCAAAAATGTAATGGTGCTATGGTCCCTAGACCCCCTACCGACCGTTGCAGCAGCTCAGTAAGAGCTTGTCACCCTACATACTGCCTGACACATTAGGAAGCTTTGCACTGAAGTGAAAGCTTTCCATCATGACACCGCTTTGTTACCACGAAGCGAGGAATTCCACGCGCTGTCGCAGAGATGTTCGTGGTGCAGCCATGAGTGCCGGATTTTCTGAGACATTGGACAAGGACAGGATTTCCCAATACATCGCAGCAGGTTTTCTAACGGCATACCGAGTTTTAACTTTGAGTCTCGGTTATGTATGCCATCTTGCTGGAATGAAAGTATGACTTATTAGTTGAGCGGGACGAGCTCTTCAAAAATAATATCCGACTGGGTTAAAAATATATATTTTATTTCAGAAGCCCCCACGAAATGTCCTAAAAACTCTTCAATTGAAAGTATGGCCACCAGGGTCCGCCGATCTTCGGCGGGCCAGTAAAAAGCTAAATCATCATTAACCAGGGTGTCCCCCGAGGCCAGAGATCAAGGATCAACTCGGGAGATCCCCCAGTTCAGATACATTTTAGAAAGAGGAGCCTCCTTTAACTCTTTGCTTCCTCTGCCCATTTTTTACCCTCCTGTAGACTACTGCTGAATTCTCCCAATTGTTTTTTAAGTTAGAGAATGTCAAATAGGTTTGCTTTGAATTAATAATTGGTCCCGATCACAGGTACTTTGGCTTTACTGCAGCAGTGGTATTTGTGGGGAGTCATGCTTCATTTGGAATTTTGGGCCTATGTTTGAATCTCTTTAACATATATCCAATATTTAAGCATTACACTTAAAGCAGCTTTTTTCCCCCTCCCTTTGATATGTGCATCAATACAATCCACACAATGAGAAGTAATTTGCTAAATTGCCGATCGATCCGTTCTTCTGTTATCGGTTGGCGAAGATTTGGCTCGGGGTTCACAAAATGTCTGTCAGTGCAGCAGAAGAGGACCAAAGATGCAACGTTCTGTGGGGAAGATCATGTGACCAGGCAGTCACTAACTACAATTGGTGCACTGCTAGAGAGAGGACAGGGCTCAAAAAGTGGTGTGCCAGAGCCTGTTTCGAAAGAGGAAGGAGATGTGACTTTATAAATTGTGGTTATAGAAACAAGAAATGCTGGTTACATTATAATGTATTAAAAATGTAATTCAGAGTTGAGAAAATACTTGTAGCATTTTTTTAAATTTAGTACAGAACTGATTTTTTATTTATTTTTAAAACACGTAGGATATTGCTTGGACTGAAGCTTTAATAAGACTATAGAGGATAACGAAAAACATACATAAACCTCAATTGTGTAATTACTGGACCCACAAAGGTCCCTGAAGCTTATTTCAGACATCGTGTAGCTTTTCCAATGCACATAGTGAAATGATGGGCGTGATCAATTAAGGGCACAGCGCAGGTAGGGTGGCTGTTGTGTAAGGGATATAATATTACACCCACCGCGCCCACTCCCACAATGCGCACTTCTGCAGAAAGCACAGTGGTAAGTTTAATAAGCGGCTGTAAAAAATGCAAGAGATTTGTTGAAACTGCAATATACCATACTAAGAGCTGAACAACCCTGTTAGCCCGGCCCTTTTGCCTAAAAAGGGGTTATGGAGCCCTCCAGATTTCTTATTTCAGAACGAGGCTTTATTTCTGTGCCGTTCTGCTAACCTCCTGGTTGATCTGCCTGGCTCATCAAGCTAAACATGTCCTTACGAGATGACATCATAATAGACTTTTGGTTGGTTGGTATGGGCCCGGAACTCTTCCACCTTCATCCCCACCCGGAAGAGAACGTCTTCATCCCACCACTTAGCCATAACCTGCAAGAAAAGGGTGTGCCAGGCAGTGATTACAGTACCTGCTCCTTATACAAACTATGGACTCACTGCAGTTTTATTTGCTCTGTTAAGGCCTTGCCCCCGCTGCCTACTACAGCGTCCGCTGTGGCGGACGCTGCGCGCACGAGAGCCCTCCCCGCAATGGCGCCGGGCCCGCTGCGAGGGGGGGCCGCAGCGCTCGCGCGAGAGCTACTCCTGCTCTCAATAGAATTGAGAGCAGAACTCGCGTCGAGCGATTAGGCACGCCCCCCGGCAGTTCAGCCAATGAGGGCGAACCTGCCGGGTGACGTCATGGCCACGCCCCCGTCACTCCTCCGCCACGCCCCCCCGGTCTCTGCTCCTGCAGTTAGCTGCAGACCGGGGAATCGGCTGAACGCGCCGCCAAAAGCGCGGGTGCGCGTTACAGCGTCGTGACCGGGGCCTTAGATGTGGGCTATACTTTTGAGCTACTGACAAAGACAGTGGCCCATATTTGCTAAGCAGTCTTCTGCCGTGAGGCACCTTATAGCCAATTAACTTGAATGTGCTGTAAGGTGTCTTCCAGCAGAAGACTGTTCCCAATGCAGTGGTTCCCAAACCTCTCCCTAGGGGGAGGGGGGATCACTAGCCACACACAAGTTTTAGGAAATACCAATGCATTGACACGGGTATGTATAACCCAATAACCTCCGTATGGTTCTCCCATGATCCTGCTTCCACCAAAGTTCCCACCACTCTTCAATGGGTCAGCGTTTGAAGGCTGCTGGTCGTAGTTTCCACTAGTCCACCTCCATTATTCTCTCCTCCATAACTGCCATATCCTCCCCCACATATGTTACCCCCAATGTGGTGTATACTCCTTTGCTGACTGCAACATGCAGAGTCCATTTAAACATATTTCTGCTTTTGAGGACATAAAAATGTAATAATACAGCGAATAAAAGGGAATCTCTTAGATCCCTCTAAAATAAATACAATAACTATTTACCTGGAGACTGATTGGAAGTCCTGAAGCATTATACCCAGCAGGCACCACAAGAGCAGGAATACCTGCAAAATTTGCCAGGTGGGCGAATCTTTAAAGAGAAGACGCACAAAGTTATTTGCCAATACGACCAGAAAATATTACGCATTTACAAACCCCTTCGATGACAGAAGAAGCAAAAAGGTTTCATGTGATCAGGACTTCCTTATCAGAATGAAGGTGTCCTAAACACTGAAAGTGTACTAGAACAGTGTAGGGCAGTGGTTCCCAATACTGTTAACCTGTGCTCCCCAAAGTGCAATCGTTTTGTTATTAGGACCCCCAATCTGCTTCCGGCACACCAAGCAAAATGACTATGGTTCGGTGGTTGACCCCACGAAAATTAGGGGCCAAGATTAAGTGTTCCCCATAGAATATTCTAATTGTGTAACTGATGCAAGAAAATGTTCTTTTAGCAAATTAACACACACTTTCTCTGTCACTTTGTCTGGTCTCCTCGTGTCTCTTTGTCACTTTCTGCCCTCCTTTTTCTATTCTCCAGCTCCAATGTGTTGAGCTCTTCTGTCACTCTGAGCCCCTCTCCCGAGTTTGCTGGATCCCCCAAGTTGGGGAACACTGGCTTAGGGTCTAGGGCAATGCTTCTAATTAAGGGTGCCACATACTAACACGTTCTACCGGCATGTTTCCACAGCAGGGAAATGCTAGTTGTCCTCACAACTGAGGAGCACATTGATGGATTCTTTACCTTGCACAGTTTGCTTCCACCTGAGGATCAATGACACCATCCTGAAGGTCCAGGTCCTGGATTTGTGGTGCTGTAGAGGCACATCCTGTCCAGAACACAGCAAATTCACAGGGTGAATCACAGCAGAAGACAGAGAGAGGTCTGTCCACTTGTGGGAGGGCGTGTCAAACGTGTCAAAGGACTATCAGAGTGTAGAATATCTATCGGAATCTGCCATACATGGCAAGGCTGACCACACAATTGCCTTTTCTATGCAGGCAAGAAGCATGAAATACAGGGGTTAAACCTTCGAATTTTCCCAATTGGATTAGGAGCTTAGTGAACAGAACTGTGTAATGAGCAAGACATGTGAGCGGCCAGTGTCGTGCACCCGGTATTCACCACGGTTAACTCCAACTTGGTTAGAGTAGTTAAGTAGAATGGACCAGGGCCAGCACAATTCTAAGAGAAGGCATAAAGAAGCCCTTTACGGGCAGCAGTCTGCCCCTCGTCCTGTAATCACTTCATTGGTTTATACTTTCCCGTCCTTTTTTACACGGTTGGGTGAGTCTCCCAGTTTTTGTCACGTGCTGATACGTCCGTCAGTAACAGAGCAGTAGGTATGAGGTCCTCCATGGAGTCCGTACCCGGAGTGAGGATGCAGTTCACTTTACAGAAGATCTTTTTCAGACACTTCATAGTCCGGCTCCTCTGACGGTTCATCTGCCAAGAAAGAGCTAATTAATTCCTTTGCTGCTCAGATTTCAAGGCATTGTAATATTGCCTCCTGGCTCTATCCTAGTATAAGGTGATCCACCACCTTAAACTTAATATATGTCTAAAACTGAGCTATTATTTCCCCCTAAATCTAGCCTAATACCTCTTTTCGTCACAATAGACGGTTCTAGCATATTGCCTAGGAGTGACATTTGACTCTAACCTTTCCTTCTCCATTAATATTCATGCCTTGGCCAACAATTGTCGCGTCTTCCTCCATAATATTGCCAATATCAGCCCTTTCCTCTGTCAATCTACTGGTAAATCTCTAATGCATGCCCTAACCCTCTCCCGTCTGGATTATTGTAACATGCTGCTAACAGGCCTCCCAGCCTCACAACTTTCGCCTTTGCAATCGATCCAAAATTCTGCTGCTAGAATAAATTTCACTTTCACCCGAATTTCTCTGCTCGCCTCCTCAAAGGAGCAATTAAAGCTGGTGATTTAAAAAATAACAAAATTAAAATTAAAACATATAATTGAAGCAAGGGGTCTTTGAAGCTGAACCCCATTCATTTCAGCTCCAGGGATCACCTACTTCTGGAGATACTTACCTCTGAAGTTGGTGCCGGTAGCTACTCTGGTTCAGTAAACAGGGCTGTCAAGTTTGAAGCTCCTGTGTCCTATTGAACAGCAGAACCTGAGATCTCGGAACAACAGCCATATTGTGAACCCTGCTAGCAGAGGAGAGCTGCTACCGGCACCTAATTCGCAGATAAGTATCTCCGGGAAGCAGGGGGTGCCTGGAGCTGAAATTAACGGGATTCAGCTCCGCAGACTCCCAGGATCATATATATATATATACACACGATACATTATATAAGTTATGGTGGGTGAAAAAGGCGACAAAAAACCTCCACCGTTAGCATATAGCCAATAAAGAATATCACGTGTGAGCACATTCACATGTCTTAGGCAGGCCGACCTGTATTTCACCATTATCACCTAGGGGGGGGGGGGGGATGGGGGATGGGGTGTGTGTGTGTGTGTGTGTGTGTGTGTGTGTGTGTGTGTGTGTGTGTGTGTGTGTGTGTGTGTGTGTGTGTGTGTGTGTGTGTGTGTGTGTGTGTTTTTCAAATTTTGGATCACCTACGGCGGTCTCTTTGTTACCTTCAAGGCTTTCACTCATCTGCTCCTCTCTGCATATCCACTTTGATCTCTCGCTATTCCCCTGCTCCTCATCTACCCATAACCGTCTCCTTTCCACCCCTATCAATTCTACTTTTTTGTCTTGCCTTACACCTTTTCCCCTCACTGCTCCTTACAGTACCTGTGGAACTCCCTCACTCAGTATACGCCAAGCACCTTCTCTCCCACCTTTAAGTCAAACGGTAAAACTCACCTCCTAAATGAAGCCTTTCAATAGCCTGGACCAGGAGTGGCCAACTCCAGTTCTCAAGGGCCACCAACAGGTCAGGTTTTCAGGATATCCCTGGTTCAGCACAGGTGGGTCAATCAGTGGCTTAGTTGTTTAATGAGTCACCTGCGCTAAAGCAGGGATATCCTTTAAACCTGACCTGTTGGTGGCCATTGAGGACTTGAGTTGGCCACTCCTGGCCTACACTCATGGCTACTATCCCACATCTGCAGTCGTTCCTACCAACCATTGTGGCCAAGCACTGCCATCAACCGCACTTATTCCCTCACCTGCTGTCTCTGTAAATTTCCAATCATACCACTTAGATTGTAAGCTCTCCAGGGCAGAGGCATACATACATACAATCCATGATGTTGAAGATGAAGAGATTGCCCTAATTTTACCTCCTCAAATTGTATTGGCTAGTGTGGAGTTGTTCTCTGTAGCACTCACCCGAATGAAATCCACTGAGTGAACCTGGGAACTAAGCGCCAGCAAGTACTGCGAGTCCAGATTCTGAAAGGTAAATATCCATATCATCTTCTGTCACTGCTTCATTGACCTATTGTATACACAGTCTGGTAAGCCCCGTATACTTCTGCCCTGTGTTACTGCTTTGCTGCCGCTGGAGTCTGCAACACATTGACTCCCAGCAGTGTGATGAGTATCTTTACCATGCATCAAAATGACACTTCTCTCACTCATTGGCTCGGGGAAACTTCCCGATCCTTTACTGCAGGGGTGGGGAACCTTTTTTCTGCCAAGGGCCATTTTGATATTTATAAAATCATTCGAGGGCCATCCATGATTATCAACTTAAAAATTAGCCTGCTGTATTTGGTGAAACATTTAATGAACTCACCACTAATGTGATGGCTGGAACTGCTTCTCTTTGGGTGACTGACTGACTCTTGGGTGGTGGGTGACTATGACTGACTGTGGGTTGGTGTCTGTGCACACGCAAATGCACACACACACACACACACACACAGAAATCGGGCAGGGGGTAGGGAAATCAGACTCTCAGACCCACTCTCTCTCTCAGACCCTCAGACCCACTCTCTCTCTCAGACCCACTCTATCTCTCAGACCCTCAGACCCACTCTCTCTCTCAGACCCTCAGACCCACTCTCTCTCTCAGACCCTCAGACCCACTCTCTCTCTCAGACCCACTCTCTCTCTCAGACCCTCAGACCCACTCTCTCTCTCAGACCCTCAGACCCACTCTCTCTCTCAGACCCACTCTCTCTCTCAGACCCTCAGACCCACTCTCTCTCTCAGACCCTCAGACCCACTCTCTCTCTCTCAGACCCTCAGACCCACTCTCTCTCTCAGACCCTCAGACCCACTCTCTCTCTCAGACCCAATCTCTCTCTCAGACCCTCAGACCCACTCTCTCAGACCCTCAGACCCACTCTCCCTCAGACCCACTCTCTCTCTCTCTCAGAAACTCTCTTTCTCAGACACACACTCTCCCCCTCTCCTTCTCAGACACACACTCTCCCCCTCTCCTTCTCAGACACACACTCTCCCCCTCTCCTTCTCAGACACACTCTCCCCCTCAGACACACACTCTCCCCCTCTCCCACACACTCTCCCCCTCTCCCCCTCACACACACTCTCCCCCTCTCCCCCTCAGACACACACTCTCCCCCTCTCCCCCTCAGACACACACTCTCCCCCTCTCCCCCTCAGACACACACTCTCCCCCTCTCCCCCTCAGACACACACTCTCCCCCTCTCCCCCTCAGACACACACTCTCCCCTCTCACACACACTCTCCCCCTCAGACACACACTCTCCCCCTCTCCCCCTCAGACACACTCTCCCCCTCTCCCCCTCAGACACACTCTCCCCCTCTCCTCCTCAGACACACACTCTCCCACTCTCCCCCTCAGACACACACTCTCCCACTCTCCCCTCAGACACACACTCTCCCACTCTCCCCCTCAGACACACACTCTCCCACTCTCCCCCTCAGACACACACTCTCCCACTCTCCCCCTCAGACACACACTCTCCCACTCTCCCCCTCAGACACACACTCTCCCACTCTCCCCCTCAGACACACACTCTCCCAATCTCCCCCTCAGACACACACTCTCCCACTCTCCCCCTCAGACACACACTCTCCCACTCTCCCCCTCAGACACACACTCTCCCACTCTCCCCCTCAGACACACACTCTCCCACTCTCCCCCTCAGACACACACTCTCCCCCTCAGACACACACTCTCACACTCTCCCCCTCAGACACACACTCTCCCCCTCAGACACACACTCTCCCCCTCAGACACACACTCTCCCCCTCAGACACACACTCTCCCCCTCAGACACACACTCTCCCCCTCAGACACACTCTCCCCCTCAGACACACACTCTCCCCCTCAGACACACACTCTCCCCCTCAGACACACACTCTCCTCCTCAGACACACACTCTCCCTCAGACACACACTCTCCCTCAGATACACACTCTCCCTCAGACACACCCTCTCCCTCAGACACACACTCTCCCTCAGACACACACACTCCCTCAGACACACACACTCCCTCAGACACACACACTCCCTCTCTCTCTCAGACACACACTCGCTCAGGCACACACACACACTCGCTCAGGCACACACACACACTCGCTCAGACACACACACACACTCGCTCAGACACACACTCGCTCAGACGTACACACACACTCTCTCTGACACACACAAGGGGGAGGGAAATCTGATTGGGGGGGGGATCGGAGTAGGTGCCCTCCGCAACTGCTGCTCGGTGTGGGGAGGAGGACCGCGTAAGTGCGCAAGGGGGGGGGGGGGGGAGTCTGAGCAGGGGGGATCGGAGCAGGTGCCCTCCTCCGCAACTGCTACCCGGTGTGGGGAGGAGGGGGCGGAGCAGGTACCCTCCGCAACTGCTACCCGGTGTGGGGAGGGGGGCCGTGTAAGTGCACGGGGGGGGGGGAAGGGGCGGAGCAGGGCGGGATTGGAGCAGGTACCCTCCACAACTGCTGCCCGGTGTGGGGAGGAGGAGGAGAGGCGGTAGTGAGGTGTCTCTCCCACCGCAGACTCGTTCTTCTATCCCCCAAGCCTCTTATACCCCCTTCCCCCCCCATCCCCCACTCCTCTTATACCCCTTCCCCCCCCATCCCCTACTCCTCTTATACCCTCTCCCCCCGGAGCACTGTTTACCCGAGCCGCCCTGGTGATACTCAGGTCCTTCATCACCTCAGGTGGCTGCTGCCACACACAGACAGTGACACACAAACACAGTGACCGTGACACAGACAGTGACACAAACACACACACACACACAGTGACAGTGAGACAGTGACACACACAGAGACAGTGACACACACACACACACAGTGAGAGTGACACACACACAGTGAGAGTGACACACACACAGTGAGAGTGACACACACACACACACAGTGACAGTGACACACACACACACAGTGAGGGTGACACACACACACACACACAGTGAGAGTGACACACACACACACACACACACACACACACACACACACACACACACACAGTGAGAGTGACACACACACACACACACACACAGTGAGAGTGACACACACACACACAGTGAGAGTGACACACACACACAGTGAGAGTGACACACACACACACACACAGTGAGAGTGACACACACACACACACAGTGAGAGTGACACACACACACACACACACAGTGAGAGTGACACACACACACACAGTGAGAGTGACACACACACACACAGTGACAGTGACACACACACACACAGTGAGAGTGACACACACACACACACACAGTGAGAGTGACACACACACACACACACAGTGAGAGTGACACACACACACACAGTGAGAGTGACACACACACACACAGTGAGAGTGACACACACAGTGAGAGTGACACACACACACACACACACACACACTGAGAGTGACACACACACACACACACACACACACAGTGAGAGTGACACACACACACAGACAGTGAGTGACACACACATACACACACACAGTGAGAGTGACACACACACACACAGTGAGAGTGACACACACACACACACACACACAGTGAGAGTGACACACACACACACACACACACACACAGTGAGAGTGACACACACACACAGTGAGAGTGACACACACACACACACACACACACACACACACAGTGAGAGTGACACACACACACAAACACAGTGAGAGTAACACACACACACACACACACACAGTGAGAGTGACACACACACAGTGAGAGTGACACACACACACACACACACAGTGAGAGTGACACACACACAGTGAGAGTGACACACACACACAGTGAGAGTGACACACACACACAGTGAGAGTGACACACACAGTGAGAGTGACACACACACACAGTGAGAGTGACACACACACACAGTGAGAGTGACACACACACACAGTGAGAGTGACACACACACACACAGTGAGAGTGACACACACACACACACAGTGAGAGTGACACACACACACACAGTGAGAGTGACACACACACACACAGTGAGAGTGACACACACACACACACACAGTGAGAGTAACACACACACACAGTGAGAGTGACACACACACACACACACACACACACACACACACACAGTGACATTGACACACACACACACACAGAGACATTGACACACACACACACACAGAGACATTGACACACACACACACACACACACACACACACACACACACACACACACACACACACAGTGACATTGACACACACACAGTGACATTGACACACACACAGTGACATTGACACTGACACACACACAGTGACATTGACACTGACACACACACACACAGTGACATTGACACACACACACAGTGACAGATACACACACACACACACACACACACACACACACACACACAATAAGCCCACCTCTGTAAACACACACGCACACACACACACACACGCACACACACACACACACGCACACACACAGTGAGAGTGACACACACACAGTGAGAGTGACACACACACACACACACACAGTGACTGACACACACACACACACACAGTGACATTGACACACACACACAGAGACATTGACACACACACACACACACAGAGACATTGACACACACACACACACACACACACACACACACACACACACACACACACACACACACACACACACACACACACACAGTGACATTGACACTGACACACACACACACACACACACACACACACACACACACACACAGTGACATTGACACACACACACAGTGACAGATACACACACACACACACACACACAATAAGCCCACCTCTGTAAACACACACACACACACGCACACACGCACACACGCACACACGCACACACGCACACACGCACACACGCACACACGCACACACGCACACACACACAGTGACATTGACACACACACACACACACACACACAGTGACATTGACACACACACACAGTGACAGATACACACACACACACACACACACACACACACACACACACACACAATAAGCCCACCTCTGCAAACAGACACAATATTAAGGCCTCTCCCCCTTGGGGTGGGTAAGGTGCCTGGGAGGGGGTATGTGGGTTACCTGGGGCCGGTGGATGGGCTGCTGGAGCAGCATGGCCAGTGCAGCCGAGAGTGACAGGCCCGCGGAGCCTAAGGCTAAGGCCCCGCTCCCAGAGTCAGCGCAACCGCACTGCTGACAGGCGGTGCGCTGAGATACACAGACCGCGATATGCGGTCTGTAGGGAGCGGGAGCCGGAGCGGGAGGTGGGCGGGAGGTGGGCGGTTTGACAGGGAGGGGGGGCGTGGCTTGAGCGGAGGGACCCGCTACTCTCCCCCCCCTCCCTCCACGGACTCGGGCTGGAGCTGGAAAGTAAGTTTAAACACACACACGCAGGCACTCATTCATACACACACACACACACACACACGCGCGCACACACACACGCGCGCACACACACACACAGGCAGGCACTCACGCACTCATACACACACACGCGCGCACACACAGGCAGGCACTCACACACACACACACACACACACACACACACACACACACACACACACACACACACACACACACACACAGACAGAGGCAGGCACTCACGCACTCACGCACTCGGGCACACACATACACACACAGACAGGCACGCACACACACAGACAGGCACTCACCTGCTTTCACTCCACACTCCTCCCCGCTCCCCGAAGCCTCTCCTCCTCCCGAAGCCTCCCCTCCCCATTGGCTCACAGCCACACACGTCACGCGTCAACGCTAGGAAACACCATTCTCTTGTGTCTCCTAGCGGCTGACGCGCGACAGCGTGTAGTCAGCTGTGCCGCCAGCGGGGACCGGGACCGGCTCGCGAGGATTCCCCTGCTGGTGGGGAACTCGCTACATTGCCGCCCGCGCCAACGAGCGCAGCGGGACAGAGGCCTAAAGGGAGGGACAGGGGGGCGGAGCCTAAGGAGCCCGGCATTACTGGAGGAGAGAAGGGAGGGGGGCGGTGCTGTAGGAAGAGGCGGGCCAAAAAAAAATCTTGGCAGAGTGACAGCACGGGCAGCCAATCAGGAGAGGGGGAGTTTAAAAAAAAATATATATTTTTTTTTTTTTTTTTTTAAACCATTCTTGCAGGCTTCCCGGGGGCCGGACCAAATGACTTCGGGGGCCTTATACGGCCCGCGGGCCGGAGGTTCCCCACCCCTGCTTTACTGGCTCACCTTAAATATTTAACTTTAAAACAATGAACATCATCATCAAATCAATTCCAGTTCTGGCTAAACTGGGACGCAAAAAAGGCTAAGAAGGAAAAGGGAATACATTTCAAAGTGCCTTCCGGGAAGTTACCAGCCGCCATATTGTTTATAGCCAAGATCAAAAGGGAGATGTAAATGGAAAGATCCACCCTCTGCCTGTACACCTTTGTAACCCTGTAGAGTTTAAGAGCTTTATTTAGTAATCGGAACAATACATCTATTGTCCTCAATTAAAGAGTCATCCGGTCTACCAAGGGCTGTTCTATAGTGCGTGCGCTTGCTATGCCGTGCGTGCGTGCGCGCGGAAGTTATAGTTGGCTGAGGTTAGTCAGCCTTTCTATAATGGTGCCGCACACGCGCACAGCGGTGTGCGTGGAACCGGCCGACAGGGGGGAAGATGAAGAAAATAAAGACCGCCGCTGAAATGTATGTATATATGTGTGTGTATGTGTGTGTATGTGTGTGTGTGTATGTGTGTGTGTATGTGTGTGTGTGTGTGTGTGTGTGTGTATACACACAAAAAGCATGCGGCACGTGCACGCGCGTTAGCACAGGCACGCGTGCGTGCGTGCACAGCCGCACACACTATAGAACGGCCCTAAAGTGGAATGGCTACATTACAATCAGTTGGGTGACTAATGATATTTTATTCAGGATGCTCACAGAGAATAACACCCCCCTGACACTTTGATGTTCAATACGAGATCCTCTTCTTCTTTCTTGCATGTCAGTCTAAGGGCCTGATTCTACATTCGCCGAAGCGGCCAATCAGTGGATGTAGAATAAGCGCCTAAGAGGGTTTGCTTTCTAAATAGTTTTGCCAGATTTATCAAAAGAGAACATTATTTTAATGGAATTCCTTTGCCAGATAAGGTGCAGATATTCTTGCACTAGTTTTGCCCCATTAGTTCAGCCAGAGCACTTCTTGAGAGAGAGAATTTTGAGGATCAGCTAGACGAGGAAGACTGGGAGGCCATACATCTTGGGCTACGGCCCCAGTATTTAATGCTGCACCCGCGCCTGGCGAACTGGCAGCGTGTGCAGATAAAAGCCACGATGGGCGGTCTGTAGGGGAGCGATGGAATATGCAGGGGGCGGGTCCATGACTGGGTGTACGGCCATGATGGGGCCTATCTACCCTTCCATTGGCTGCCCGCTGACCACGTGATCGCATCGCGGCACGGGAAGACAAAATGATAGTCTTCCCTGCCAGCGTACGCGTCATCGCGCGCCCACACACACACGGCCACTGCAGCCTGCCCAATAGAGGAAGGGGTGTATGGCGCGTACACCGTAGCGCGCACTGGTTACTGGGGACCTTGCCTTAGTGGCGACATGTTCACATTATCTGTTACAATTCTAGACAATAATGATACAGTTCTGCCTGGATGGAATCTCAGCCCTGCTCACCGTCACGTCATTTTCCTAACCCAGCTCAGCTTTGCTGGTATAAGTGTGGGCATGTTGGCAAATATCGTGGCAATGTCCACACGCTATAAAAAAATATAATATAATCACTTTGATGTCCCCAGTGTCGATCTCTTCCCATTGTCTCCCTGTCGCAGGCCTATATTCCACAAAGTGCAAACTGCAGGCTCATGTTGAATGCAACTTGTTGCTATAGAAGAATTCTCACCCTCCCTCACTGAGACAGTGAAGAGAGAGAGGGATGTGGAGTGTTATAGAAAAGGATAATTTAAGCTTCCAATATGAAACGCCATGGCGTGCCTAAGTCATGGTCTACTTCAGTGTTTTTCAACCAGTGTTTCTAGGAACCCTTGGGTTCCCCGGGCATCCCTAAAGGGTTCCTTGTAATTTTCAGGTCATTTAAAATTTGTACCAAATAAAGCAAAATTTACAATGCATCTGATCTCAGACGCGCTATTAGAGAGGGTTGGGGTTCCTTACAATGCATCTGATCTCAGATGCGCTATTAGAGAGGGTTGGGGTTCCTTACAATGCATCTGATCTCAGACGCGCTATTAGAGAGGGTTGGGGTTCCTTACAATGCATCTGATCTCAGACGCGCTATTAGAGAGGGTTGGGGTTCCTTACAATGCATCTGATCTCAGACGCGCTATTAGAGAGGGTTGGGGTTCCTTACAATGCATCTGATCTCAGACGCGCTATTAGAGAGGGTTGGGGTTCCTTACAATGCATCTGATCTCAGACGCGCTATTAGAGAGGGTTGGGGTTCCTTACAATGCATCTGATCTCAGACGCGCTATAAAAAAGGGTTGGGGTTCCTTACAATGCATCTGATCTCAGACGCGCTATTAGAGAGGGTTGGGGTTCCTTACAATGCATCTGATCTCAGACGCGCTATTAGAGAGGGTTGGGGTTCCTTACAATGCATCTGATCTCAGACGCGCTATTAGAGAGGGTTGGGGTTCCTTACAATGCATCTGATCTCAGACGCGCTATTAGAGAGGGTTGGGGTTCCTTACAATGCATCTGATCTCAGACGCGCTATTAGAGAGGGTTGGGGTTCCTTACAATGCATCTGATCTCAGACGCGCTATTAGAGAGAGTTGCGGGTACCTCAGAATTTCACATAGGGTTCCACAACCAAAACAATTTGGAAACCACTGGTCTACATCCTTACCAATTGTTTCCCTCTACCTGTAAATGTATCACCGGTATAGTACATCAGAGCTGGAGATTGTTCCTAGTGTTCCGCATTTCGATATAGAATGAATCACCGTCATGCTGTCTACTTTCTCAGGCATTTAGGATCCAGGGTGGGAAGGGAGCGATGGCATCAGGAACACCCAAAACAAGAAAATAAATAATAATAGTGCAGCAAGTTAACTTGCTGCACTATTATTATTTATTTTCTTGTTTTGGGTGTTCCTGATGCCATCGCTCCCTTCCCACCCTGGATCCTAACTACTTGTAAGGGAATCAGTACATATTCCCTGTGAAGGTTGAGAATATTTTAGTTACACCGTATAATTTTATTATTATTATTTTTCACATTATACTGTTGTTTTAGCGCCTTTCCAAGTCACTGGGTTCTACATTACTTTCTCAGGCATATCATTCCGTGGTTGGTTATATCAACCCCTTTACTGCCAGAGGGGCCTGCAGAGCAACGAGTTTCATGGCGCTTGGACAAACAATGGTCTAATAATAGAACAGATCGGGGATTCTGTGGCTGACCAGTGGGTGGCGCTGCTGCTGTACAGGAATAAGGAAAGGAGCAGAAACTTCTGAAAGCAGCAACAGGGGCTAGCTTTTTAGAAATATAGTGTATGTCTTTATTTATGTAAGGATGTATATATATATATGTGTGTGGGTTCCGCGCTGTTACAAATGCAGGAAGCGCCATACTGTTCTTTTGCCAGTGAGGTCATTGTGTGAATAGTAAGGCTGCGCATGCGCGAGGAAAGCGCGCGAACGGCAACCAATCCGGCGGGACTTTGGGGGTTGAACTGTGAACTGTGGAGGAGTCAGCTGAGGCTGGGGACCAATAGGGTGTGAGACTCTGGATAGAGGAGAGACAGGAAGCGTGTGGGCGGACACACGAGTGAGAGAGGAGAAGGAGAAAGGTGGCGGAACCTCGTGTGGGAGAGCGGAGGGTCAGTGACCCTTCCGCTTAGGACAGAGACATTCCCCCAGCCCCCAGGAGTATAACCCCTGTCACCGTAGGGTGCCGCTTTTGTAGGGACGGCCGTAGCATTTAGGGAAGCATCCCATTAGTGCTGGTTCATTTGCAAGAGTTGCGGACGCCATCTTGGTCTGGAGAACAGACCGCACCGCAGAGCAGAGTATCGGCACAAGGCTGGAGCAACACTACGGACCCTTTGTGAAGTGATGTGGTCACCGCAGTGACCGGGAGGTATTGTTAGTCAACAAGTGCACCTACACCGGTCACCAGGCGCTGATCCCGCCTCCCACTAACTAATTGGGGGCACGAGTGTGCCAGTAATTCATTCCATACAACTACTAGTTGCAGGACATACTCCTTGGGAGAGTGGCAGAGCCACCTGTGTACAGGACATTACCCCTATAAAGGTGTGGCCGAGCCACAGTGTGAAATGCTTGATTATAAAGTATAAGAGTTATATGCATGTTATATGTACGTTACCTTTTCGTATTAGTAGTGTGATAGTAAAAGGTTGCTTGTTGCACAATACAGTTGTATGTTTCTTACTCAGGGTAGATTCTCTACAATGGGGATCCTGGGTAAGTGGAGGCGCTGCACCATGATAATAGAGGGTAAGACCCCAGGCTCCCCAACAGCGGAGGCTTAGAGCTCCTGGAGCCACAGGTAAACCACAGCATCAGTAGTTCCTTTGTGCAGGGGTTCACAAAAAGGGCTACATTTATATAGCGCCATAAATGTACACAGCGCTTCACAGTAGTAATACATATCATATAAATAACAAATAATATAAAGAACAGATCATGGGAATAAGTGCTTCAGACATAAAGTAACATTAAGGAAGAGGAGTCCCTGCCCCGAGGAGCTTACAATCTAATATGTGTAACGGTGTGTAACGGCCCTCAGGATAGTCTATACACCCTCACCCCCCTAAAGGGACAAGGCAGGAACACACCAGCCCCAAGACAATGGCTGGAACAGAACTCAATGGGGAGGAACCCTACCTTTAATATCTGGGGAGGGGTTAATCCCTCTTCCCCAATATCTGTGCAGGCCCAGCTGGCATCGCAGGCCTGGTCAGCCCACCCCCCTTACATGTGACTTCAACTGCACCTGCAGATTGTTACTTAGTGTCTCTCGTAGGAGACAGCTCACAAGCAGGCCATGTATAAGGGGGTTTAACACTAGCACTGCTGGAGGGTACTAAACAGACAGCACCTAGGGCAAAGGGATTTTAGTAGCCAGGGGGCTACATTTACTTCTTTTATTACAGGTGTAGCCAGGTCCCGCCTTCCGTTGCGGACCCCCCCCCCCCACTCGTACTCACTGCGGCCGTTCGCGGGGAGGTGTGGGGGCATGTGCGCGAGCAACGCGCTATCCTCCGACGCGGCCGGTTGCCGGGGATGCGTGCGGGCGGTTGCCAGGGACGCGATCGCGTTGCGAGGCTCCCGGCGGTTCCCGAAGCAGGGCGCCGCCATTGCGCATTACCCCGCGCATGCGCAGTGAGAGCCAAGCGTCGGGAGGCCCACAAACAGCTCGCGCATGCGCAGTGATAAGCGCGCGAACGCTAGCCTACCAGGGAAGGCTCTTGGAAGGGACTACAAGTCCCATGAGCCTCAGCCGCGCCCCACGTGACCCCAGGGAGCCAATAGGGCGACAGCATCTCCCTGCAAGGGAGAATAGATACATTTCGCGGGCTTGGAGCACGCTAGTCAGTCGGCGCCAGGAGTAGCCAGGGGAAGGAGGTAGGGTGCAGGAGTCAGTGACTCCCTGCACTAGGCCAGCAGCCCCCAAGGCCCCAGATAGCCCTGAGACACCCAGTAGAGTGAGTTGTGTCAGGGACAGGCCCCAGGTTAGGGACCCAGGTTACTATCCAGAGCCAGTTAGGGACAACGCTAGCCTACCAGGGAAGGCTCTTGGAAGGGACTACAAGTCCCATGAGCCTCAGCCGCGCCCCACGTGACCCCAGGGAGCCAATAGGGCGACAGCATCTCCCTGCAAGGGAGAATAGATACATTTCGCGGGCTTGGAGCACGCTAGTCAGTCGGCGCCAGGAGAAGGAGGTAGGCCCCAGATAGCCCTGAGCCACCCAGTGGAGTGAGTTGTGTCAGGGACAGGCCCCAGGTTAGGGACCCTGTCACTTACTATCCAGAGCCAGTTAGGGACACAGCGGACGCCGCGCGTCCATCCAGAGGTTTGGGCTCAGACCTTCGCTGTCGCTGCAGCAGCCATCCGGGTGGGATCGCCCCGGACGGTAGTTCCTGCATTCAGCCGACATCAGGACCCTTTGTGAAGTTCCTTGGCAGGCCCGGGCACCGGAGTGCCCGGCAGGTAATCCACAAGTGCACCAACGAGTCATATCATATTCACACGGGACAGAGTGGCTGCGCAGTCACACATACATATCTCACTTGAGGGTAGGGTAATACTGTGTGGGGTTACTGGACACTGGGTGGGATCATCTGGTGGAGGTGCAGGTGGAGGTAGCGTCCTGCGAGACGCATTAGTTAGTATCCCCTCTAGGGAGGGACACCTGTTGAATTGTTGAATTGTGATGCATGAGTACGGTCACACTAGTAAAGGCATTAGTTGTTACCCATACTGTGTGTTGAGTAATATATATTGTCCTGTGAGGACCCACTCCCCCCTCTGGCGGGAGCCATCGCAGGTGGAGGCGCTGCACCGAGTACAGGGTTACTCATATTATACTTGCCCCAGGTTCCCCGTGGCGGAAGCTCAGCCCTCCTGTAAGCCTGACAGGTAATGCACCACACCTGGTAACATTAGGTTCCCCTTACATACGCCATATATGCGATTGGGTGGGGGAATACCCATTACACAGGTTTAAGCAGGAGGTCCCTGGAGCTGAACCCCATTAATTTCAGCTCTGGGGACCCCCTTCTTCTGGAGATACCTACCTCTGTAGTGGCGCCGGTATCTCTGCAGGTAGAGAAATGGTGTGTATTATCTAATGGCGGCTTTAAATGTCTCGCGTCGCACGGACCAATTGGAAGCAGTGATGTCATCCGTTGTGACTTAATATTGGCCCACATGACATGGGGCTTTTAGCTCAGCACAGATACCGACCACCCTTACAGAGGTGAGTATCGCTGGAAGCAGGGGGCCCCGGAGCGTAAATTAACGGGGTTCAGCTCCAGAGACCCCATGCTTCAATCCCGTAATCGCTGCTTTAAGCGGAGTTTTATTCGGACACATGAGTACGTTTCCCAGGAATATCCAAGGTCTGGTGACCGTTTAGTTGTGTTACTGTGATAGGATTAAAGGCATTCTGTCCTACTGTATGGGTTCCTTCCAAGGAACTGGGGGGCGCATCCGTGTGGAATATAAAGAGAGAAGCGCGTCCGTGTGGAATATAAAGAGAGAAGCGCATCCGTGTGGAATATAAAGAGAGAAAAATATAATGTGTAGTCGTTCCAACATTTGCGAGATGAAAAACAGAACTCTCTCCGCGCTCACATACAGGCGGACCTTTGCGTTTATCTCACAGGTTCTGGAACTTTTATGCTGTTTGTCTTCCTCTCGTTATATTCTACACAGTTGCCCTCCCAAGTGGACAGTTTATTTTCGGTTGAGAAGCACAGTGTATACAAAGTGACATTACGGTCCCATTTTAATGTTTCCTACTTACTTTAATATAGATCATTTAGATCAGGGGTGCTTCCCCCCCCCCTCTCTCCCAAACCCCCAACAGGTCAGGTTTTCAGGATATCCCAGCTTCAGCACAGGTGGCTCAATTAGAGCAACTGAGCTACCTGTGCTGAAGCAGGGACCTGTTATGGGGGCTTGAGGACATGAGTTGAGCACCGACTGGCTCAGATCACACTATCACTTTCTTATCTTTTATTTTGCACATTTGGAAGCGCCCTATATCTTTTAGCGCAAAATGTACAATTCCTCAAGTTCGTGGTGGGCAACCAGGGGTGGGAGGACCTCCGCCTGGATACAGCAGATGAAAGTGTTCTGATATCACTCTCGTTATCAGTGGTCGGACAGACATTAGCCATTTCATTGCCAGAAAGACTTCAAAGAAAATCTTTTGATGCATTTATCAAAAAAAAAAAAACAGAAGTGTAAGACAAAATAATGGTACTCGGCTGCCCCACATAACATTGCCATTCAATCACTGCTCTTCACGCTGTTCCCTCTTCCTGAAACGTTCAGGTTTGTATAGTATTAATGAGGAGTTACAGATCATTTTCCAGAATAAACACAGCACGTTGGCAGGACCACCGATGACCTGCAATTGTTGAACTCTGAGGTTGCAAACCTGAGCTCTTCAACCAGTATATCCTAAGGGCCAGATCACAGAAGATTTAGCAGTAGACGGGTCACACACGCTTATTGTAATTTCACGTGTGATGCAATAAAAATTTATTTATTTAAACATTTTGTAAGCATTTATAACGTGTATCCTATACATTTACATTCCCCAATTCTATATGTGAGCTTGTGTGCAATATTGCACTTGGATACTTTAGCAACTGGTATGAAATTACCAGGGACAAAGGGCTCAAGGGCGACATCAAGGACCCCGTTGGCCGGATTTGACCCACTGGCTGCCAGTTGAAGAGCCATGTTATACACGTTAAACTACCACCCCAATGTCATACTTAGGATTTATTCCACCCCCACATCATTGAACTTTTCGCATTAAATACTGGTATACAAGTACAGTACCAACTGGCGTGCATGCTTTCATCACATCCGTATCCCAGTATGCGTATATGTAGAAATAGTTTAATTTCAGGTTTATTATTACATTCTTCGTTATGCTTTTATGGACCAAAGACTAGCTCTGGTATTCCAAGTCTCTGCCTTTACTTGGTGATACGGCACGATTACTAACCAGAATGCACCCAGATTCGTGTTACAAATAACTGGAGCAAAGTCTCACAGTCACATGGAGTCAGGGTGGGAATACTGCATCCCATTCTTCAAGGATGGGGGACACAGTATCGAGGGAGGACTAATATTGTGTTTACAATCTATCTGTGCTGCTTTAAGGAAAACTTCTTCAATCTGTTACAGCAACAGGACATATCTTAACTTTTTTTTTAATCTAGCGACCTCAACTGAATGTTTTGCCTTTCTCCCCCGCCGCAGAATTACACAACGTTTGGTTTGATAAATACGAGTTTGAATGAGAAAGGCCTTCCCTTCATCACCACCCCAAATCCCCCCTCTTAGGAACACGTGTGTTTGGGCCCCTCTTACCATCTCGTTGAAGTGTTCATTGTAGTCCTGCTGCATGAACTCCCAAGATTCAGCCATATAACTGATGAAGAAAGCTGTGCTAATCCGGTCCAGTTCTGGGATGGAAATGTCTACAATTGTAGCTCCCATGCTCTTCAAATACTCCACAGCTACATGAGAAGAAAGATGAACAGAAAGACACGGGCAGAGGGAACACAGCCAAAATAATTCAATATCTTCACAAGATACTGAGCAAGTTTCACAGTTACATAGTTACATAGTATTAAATAGTATTACATCGTTACATAGTAGATGAGGTTAAAAAAGACATGCGTCCATCAAGTTCAACCTATGCTAAAATTAGAACACAGATACTTTATCCTATATCTATACTTACTTATTGATCCAGAAACAAAAAACTCCAGTGATATATCATCCAAAGATATCTCATAAGGGGGAAATAAATTCCTTCCTGACTCCAAGAATTGGCAATCAGATTACTCTCTGGATCAACATCCTTCCCATGTATATTTATTTGGTATATCTCTGTATACTGTACCTTTCCTTTCTAAAAAGATGTCCAACCTTTTAAAAAATAAAAAAAAATCTATTGTATCTGCCATCCCAGTCTCCATGGGTAATGAATTCCACATTTTAACTGCCCTTACTGTAAAGAACCATTTTCTTTTGTTGCTGGTGAAATCTCCTTTCCTCCAACTTTAAGGGATGACCCAGTGTCTTCTGTACTGCCCTTGGGATGAATAGTTATCATATGTATATAGTTATCATATCCCCTCTTAGACGCATTTTTTGTAATGTAAATACTGTAAATCTAATTTAGCTAGCCTTTCCTCATAAATTAGATTGTCCATCACCTTTATTAATTTGGTGGCTCTTCTCTGCACTCTCTCTATTTCCATAATATATTTTCTAAAGAGTGGAGCCCAAAATTGTACTCCATATTCAAGGTGTGGTCTTACTAATGCTTTGTATAGGGGCATAATTATGTTTACTTCCCTTCCATCCATTGCCCATTTTATGCAAGATAAGATCTTGTTTGCCTTTGCAGCTACATGACTTTGCATGACTTTGGGCACTATTGCTAAGCCTGCTGTCTTCAAGCACTCCTAAATCCTTCTCCATCAAGGATTCCCCCAATTTATCCCCATTTAATTTGTTAGTCGTCTGTTTATTCTTGCATCCCAAATGCATAACCTTACATTTATCTGTATTAAACCTCATCTGCCATTTACCTGCCCAAGTTTCCAGTCTCTCCAAGTCCTTCTGGAGAAATTACATCCTGCTCTAATTCTACTACCTTACACAATTTAGTATTGATGGAGACTTTGCTCTAGATATCAACCTCAAGGTCATTAATAAACAAGTTAAAAATCAGGGGTCCCAGAAACGATCCCTGAGGTAATCCACTCACGACCTTAGCCCAACCTGAAAAAGTTCCATTTATGACAACCCTCTGTTGTCTATCCTTCAACCAGTTTTCAATCCAGGTGCATATATTTTTACGGAGTACATTTTGCTTTATTTTGTACAACAACCTCTTGTGTGGAACCGTATCAAAAGGCTTTGCAAAATCTAAGTAGACCACATCAACTGCATTACCCTTGTTTAAATTCCTACTTACCTCCTCAAAGAAACAAATAAGGTTAGTTTGGCAAGATCTATCTTTCATAAATCCATGCTGACTATTACTAATAATTTTGTTTTCCATTAGGTATTCCTGAATATTAACCCGTATTAAACCTTCAAGTAGTTTCCCTACTATTGAAGTCAGGCTTGCAGGTCTAATTTCCCGGTTGTGATCTAGCTCCCTTTTAAATATAGGCACAACATATGTTTTACGCCAATCTTGTGGTACTGAGCTTGTGAAAATGGAGTCCTTGAATATTAAATGTAATGGTTTGGCTATTACTGAACGTACAGTAGCTCCTTGAGAACTCTTGGATGTATGCCATCGGCGCCAGGTACCTTATTTACTTAATTTTTTTCAAGCCGCCTATGAACTTCTTCCTCAGTTAACCAATTGTTCGTTAATATAGAGGTTGTGGTTTCCTCCTACAGCACTACTATTGAGATTGAGTCTTCCCTGGTAAACACAGAGGCAAAGAATTTGTTTAACACCTCTGCTTTTTCCTTATCTCCAATAATCTGCCTACCCATCTCACATCTCATTGAGGTGCAATCCGTCCCTAGAATAAAGATGGCACCTCTCCGAAAAGGAGTCCCAGTGCTCTAAAAAAACAAAACCCTCCTTCCTACACCACTTTCTTAGCCATGCATTAACCTCCCTAATCTCTGACTGTCTCCCTGCGGTAACGCATGGCACTGATAGTATTTCAGAAAATACTACCTTGGAGGTCCTTGCCTTAAGATTTTGGCCTAGATCCCTCAAATCATTTTTTAGGACCCTCCATCTTTCTCTAACTTTGTCATTGGTGCCAACATGTACCAAGACCGCCTGGTCAATCCAAGCCCCTCCCAACAATCTGTACCCGATCCACAATGTGCTGAACCCAAGCACCCGGGAGACAACAAACTTTTCGGTTCATGCCGTCAACAGATGACCTACAGTTGGCAACAGATTGCCCTATCTGCCATCCTAATAATGGAGTCCCCTACCACCACAATCTTTCTTGGTATCTGAGCATCCTGAGTCCCCCCTGTGCTGGAGGAACTATTCCCCTGGCTGCTAGAGGAATCAGTCTCCCCCAGCCTTGCCATTTCTGCCCTGACACTCCCAATATCTTCACTCAACATGGCAAATCTATTGGGATGGGTCAGCTCAGAACTGGCCTGCCTCTTCCTATTGCCCCTGCTTCCCCTTCTAACTGTTACCCAGCTACTTCCCAGCTACTCACATCCCCACCATCTGCACCACTAGTCGAAGCAAGGGCCTGCTCAGTGAGCTTTAAACCCCTTTCAAGATTGTCAATGTCCCTCAATATTGCAAGTTTCCTCTTCAGATCAGCAATCTCTGACTCTAAAGAGACCATCCGCTCACACTTTCTGTTTCCTAACTCTAATCTCAGTGTAATCTGGTTCTCAACAATCGTAATGATCTATTTCTATGGTGAAAAAAAAGCTAAAACCCGTGCATTCAGAATAGCAGTTTTGTGCGTATTCTATTTCGGCGGCACGAGGCCCCACAAACCACAAACCTTTGGTAACTGAACAACTGCCCGTTTGTTGAAAGGAATGACCCTCTCCTGCATTGAAGCATATTACTGTTATAGAACCGTACTATCATTTCTTACCCCTCTTGATGCCAGATGCACGTCTCTCATTTGGTGGCATGTATCAATTTATGTAGTTGTTTGGCACAAAGTTTACAAGAACATTTCAAATGAGAAGTAAACCGTGAGAAGCCCCGTGTGTAGGATTCTCACCGTCCCTAGTGTCAGGATGTTCTGCACAGCGATAGTACTGATTTATTTGCTCATCCATGGATCTCCTACATTCCCTTCTGGCATTAGCCCCTTAGCTACTCAAGAGATTTAAATAGGGTTGCCACGAAATGAATGCTACCCGAAAATGCCCATCTAAGGCCCAGCTCCACAGGGCTCTGTTAAGTCAATGCTCATTGTGTATTCTTATCAAAATCAGTAACGGATGTTATGTTCCCTGAGGTTAACGCTGAACCACAACGCTAATTATATGCAAAAACAAATCTCATTAGCACAGGCTTAAGGGCAAATTAAGCTAGCACCGCCTTACAGTGGCTTCAATTAACATGGCTCGTGTTACACCGGTCTGATCTAAAGTGGACGGGATCTCCCTCAAGACCCTGAGATATGAGAGAATCTCTCTCGTCCCCTTTAGGTATGACGCATTGTTAAATCTCTGCGGTTACTATAATGGAGTTCTGTGGATAGGCGTTGTTCAGAGGAATCATTAGCATGTAGCTAACGTTAGGGCCAGTTACGGCTGAACACCGCATTAAACACTGGGTTAGTGAGCTTGAAAGATACCGCATGGCCCTTAACAGTGCATGAACTCGGGTTAACTCCTCGTTAAGTCAATAACGCAGGATCTGGACCTAAGGCAGGTTTTCAAATTATAGACACAGATACCCAATGCTACATCCAATGTGACAAGATACATAGTTACATACTTCAATGTTAGTATTCTGATGAATAAGGGACGGGTCTATTAAGGCCATTCTCCCTCCACTGCAGAGGTAAATGAGAATACTCACAGGTAGTGTTAGGACCTGCATATACTGGTCATGCCGTGACGTGGCTGGAGGCTTATAACGTGTTGGCCAAAGAGTTTAACTAAACGACCCTTACTCATGAGAATACTAACAGTGAAGTATTTAACTATGTTTCTGTCACACTGGATGTAACATTGGGTAGTTTTGTTGCATACATTTGGTCACGCTTGGTAGCACTCCTTTTGACACATATATATGATGCGGTGGGTTCTGGTGTTAGAGCTTGCTGGGATTGTGTGTTTTTCAAATTATACTCTGATGATTTATAAAAGCCCAACCTGGCTAAGAATTGCCTCCTAATAGGTCAGGTGGCTACATGTACATCTTCCAACCACTTCTGGCTTTGTACAACAACCGTCACACATTTTGAAGCAAGGACTAGACTAGGGGCGCTCAAGTCAAGTCCTCAAGAACCCCCCGCCCTCTACAACACATCAGGTTTTAAGGATATCACAGATTCAGCACAGGGGGCTCAATCAGTGGCTCGAGCCACCTGTGCTGAAGCTGGGATATCCTTACCACCTGACCTGTTTGGGGGAGGAGGTGTCTTGAGGACTGGAATTGAGCGCCCCTTGGACCAGACGAAGATCGCTGAGTGATTAGGACCAAACTGGGGATTTTCCCTTGGATAAAACGGGTTACATTGTCTTGCAGAGATTTTGCCCCTTTCTCAACAGAGCGCGTTACAGAACGGCACTAAAACCACATGTGAACTGCACAGTTTGCCTGAAGAGATGGAAACCGCGCACAGGGATTGAGATGTCATTAAGAGTAAACGGCTCACTAGTGTTCGGAAAAACGCTGATATTTAGCTAAGCAAGCAGACCGGGCGGTAAATAAACACGACTCACCTTTCTGACAGGTCTCTAGTACATCTGCGTCACACATCTGGAGTAAGAAAGAGGCAAATAAGCAAACGATCCGAAGATGGCAGGCGCACTCCACTATTTTTCAAAATGTTGGTCGTTGGTCTAACCGGAAAGGTGGGAATCCCAGCACAAATCATACAGTTCAATAAAGAACAGGGTCGCGTGGCACTCAATAACTTTGTAACCATTGTCAAAGACATTTCAAGTCTTTTTAATGATGCACACTTACTGCACCATAGGTTGGTTACAAAGTTACTGAGTGTCACACAATCCTGTTCTTTATTCAAATAAGCAAACCTCATAAAACAAATCCAGTTGAGCCGTGAGTCACAGAGACACAAGGACATACTCGGTGCTATCCGCTTGGTGCCGGGAAGAGATTGCTGTACATACTCTATGTGCCTGATTACTAGCAAGCACAATCAACACTTTCAACTACCTGCTTCTCTCAAACTCCATGGGAGCATTTAGCAAACTCCTTTTTTTTAATGTGCTGGGTCTTCCTTTTACATAGTACAATAAAAACATAGAATCGGAGCTAGCAGATAAGGACCACTTGGTGCATTCCTCAGAGTCTACCCATTATCCTACCTGTTGTAAAACCTCAGAACCTCCGTGATCCATGGCTTAGCCGTATGTCTATCCTAAGCATTTTTCCATTGCTTTACTGTGTTGGCTTCCACCTCCTCTGCTGGGACGCTAGCCTACGAAGCCAAAGTGATCATTATAATGCATTACTGCACCTTAAAGAATGTCCAGTCAACCGCCAACTTCAGGCCATGCAGGCCCGGGCTGGACATTCCATCCAACATCAGAGGTGGCTGCACTAACCCTGTGCAGGAGAATATCAAGTTCTGGGGTCAGCAGCAGCGGCGGCAACTTAACAGATGAATGACATCTCAGCTAATACGGACCATACTAAGCAAGCAGACAGTTTGGTTCCATAGACAAGGTGGTAGCTCACCGTATGGATAGAGAGGATCTGGTCCTGCCAGCATGGTGTATGCAAGAGCCGTATCCAAGACAGAGGCACAGATTGGACCTGTTGGAAAGAACCGTTATGTATTTCAACAGTAGGAGGCACAATAACCTCATGATTAGAGTACTTCAACTATTCACTGTCAAAGAGATAAGTGGGACATCCCACCCCATTAAGGCTACAGGACCATCTTTGGTTTGTGTGTATATATATATATATATATATATATATATATATATATATATATATATATATATATATATATATACCTGCAACCCTGCATTTCACCATTATCACCTAACATACAGTGCTTCCACTGCACCAAGGTATTCTGGGAGATGTCATGCAAAAAAGCACAGTGCCACCTTTTGTCTCATGTCCATTATTACATGGAAAACCCTTAAGCCTATGCTTGCTGCTTTAAACACAGCTTTTAAACATAGCCTGGGATGAGATGCAAAGCCAATAAACCATCTCACAGACAGACTTGTTTTAACCTTGTGGGTCTCATCAGTGTTAGGTTGGTTATACCGGCTTTGCAGTTTGAGACTTTTTGGTCTGGAGTAGGCCATCCCTGTTGCTGAGGGTTGTAGGTGACAAACATTTATACAAAGATATTGTTTGCTGTTGGCATGCCTTCATCCATCAACCAGAAGCATGTACAGCCCTGAAACATCAGTCAGAGCTCTGTATACCAAACCAGCTTCAGGAAGGCCTCTTACCCACACTGAGCACGGAGTGAGTGATCGGAATGGATCCGTGAGCGCTGATACGACCAAAGGTACCTACACAAGACAAGCATAAAACGGAGCTGTTCAATATATAATCCATTACACAACATTTAATCTCACATCACTTAGAGCGAGCGTCCCTTAAATTCTACAAATGATTGAGACTCAGTCCAAGAGAGATTAGACATGCTTGGGTATCTTGGACCAGACGTTTTCTGTGTGTATCAAACATACAGATGTAGTTAACCTTACTGTCTCCGGCGGCCGCTGCCAGCCGCAGTCCGCGGTGGGCCGTGGCACAGGAGGGTTAGTGCTGTGGGGGATCCCAATCCAAAGCAGCGTGATCGCGGCTGGCACCGTCTCCGGCGCCGTGGACTTTTGCGTTTTCGTCAGACAGCGAGTCTTACTACATCTGTATTTTCAAACAGTACAGCGACATCTCTACAAATAGACCAGTATGGGTCATACCATTCATCTTATCGGTCACTTCAATGCACCGCACGGTGTCTTCCAGTTCTATGAAATAGCACCGTGTAGTAAATATGGGACAATAGGGGGTTGTTCCTGTAAAATATGGGTTAGTTACAGGTTGAGGTGCCTTTTAACTGACCCACAGGAGAGTTCTTCATAGATGTTGTTCCACACAAATCTTGGAGACCTAGCAACTCCCCGCCTCAGATGTACGGTCAATGTGAATGAACCAGCATGAGGGCTTTTTAAGATTATAAACCCAACAAGCCTCTTCCTCTGGGTTTCCGTAGTTTAAGAAGTTTATTGTTAAGAATATGAAAAGCGTGAATAAAGAAACAAATCTGAGGGTTAAATTGCAAAATGACAAATGAGTTTATTGCGTATGGGTGCGCACACACACACACACACAGGAGAAAAGCTTCAACACAAAATCTCTCCTGCAGAAATATGGCCTACAAGACATATTTATACCAAAATACTAAGCCAACGCCCCCTTAATGAGGTGGCCTGTGCGTCATTACATAAGCGTATAAGATAAACAAAATATGAATATGAGAACATTGAGTTAATAACAAAACTGTAAGATTTATACCAAAAATTAATTGAATCAGCTACAAAGTTATTATGCCAGCTAGTGACCTTTCCTCTATATACGTTGATTTCTGGGAAGGGTGTATTTATATATGGAAGGTTTTGTGGTTAGCTGAAAGCTTATTATCACTAAAAAAACGTAGGAGCAAAAGAAAGAAGAAAAAATGTGTGTCTTTCAAACCTCATTTCTCATTCCAACATTTATGCAGACAATAGACAAAATGGATGACATTAACCCCGGTCTAAAAGGGCTTAAATAGAAAGCCTGTAGTCTTAAATAGAAAGTCTGAGGAATCCAGCAGAGAGCTGGTTAATTGCAGCTAGAGACAATTAACCAGTCTCCACCTGGCTCATCAGACAGGTAGAAAACACCTCCTGCTTACACTGCAGGAGAGATCTCTTGAGCACAGGGGGACTGTGGTGCCAGAAGAGATTCTCAGGAACAAGTGGTCTCGAGCACAAGACTGTGCTGCCAGCAAGATCCGCAGGAACCAGACCCAGGGCACAGCGGACCCTAGAACCCGCCAGCGGGTAGCCCCACAGCGGACACCAACCCAGACCCAGAGACTGACATAAAGGGCCCCCTGCTTACAGGTAACGCATTGGACTTTAGAGTTATAGGTTGGAAAGAGGCCTATCCTCCCAGCCCTGCAGAGCGGGACTGGGAAAGTGAGTTAGCCCTTACACAGGGATAGGATGTTTGTTTATTTGTGTGCTTCTTTAAAAGTATTGCTTAAGCCTGGCCTCGTTCATTCTGACTGCGGCTCGCTGCTCAATAGCAGCTAATTGGAAAAAGATTAAACCCCCTTCTAAGCAAATGGTCCTTCGCAAGGTAAGCGAGGTCAAGCTTATGGAATACCTATCGGCGCTCCTGAAACAGAATATAGTACAATATGAGAAAGTTTGGGCACAGTGGCCTTATAATTAAAGAGATTAAAAATGAGATATGGATGCTTCAGTTGGACTCTGCATTAGACCACTAACCCCTCTAAGGGGGAGTTCATGTCTACTCAGGGTCTTTTGACAAGGTGGAGGGGAGGACAACTACACCCCTTCCCTTAGCTCTCCCCGTTCCTATCCCCTCTCTCCCCCCTTCTTCTGTTCTTCTCTCTTCTCCCCCTCTCTCTCTCTGCCTATCCTTTACAGTACTAATATAAGGGGTTTGATCTAAGATCCTCCTAAAACTGTTAATTCTCCCGGACGGGATCTACATAGTAGAATCTAAATGCATAGGAGGTTACAAAATACTAGGGGCAGATCGCCTCTTCTCGATCAATCAACCTTGAGATGCTTCGGGTTGTTCACTTTTAAATGTATATGTTAATTAAGTTTACTGTCTATAAACAACCATGTGATGTGAATGTACCCCTGTCAGAAAACAATAAAAATGTTTGAAATAAAAAAAGTATTGCTTAAGCTACGGGCTGAATAAACCCCATGGTTTCATGTCCCCAAATCTCTCTCCCTGGTTGTACCTCTGCACATGTCTCTTACAGCCCCCTGCCCACGGGTTTCTTCACGTGATTTATTAGTACGCAGCACATGGCAGAAGCAAGAAAGAGCAGAAGTCAGAAATATTAGAAATCAATCTTCACTTCAGCCTTTCCAGTACCTTCCATGTCAAAAATGAAAACGCGGATCAAAGATGGCTGCCTGCTAACTCATGTGAAGAAAATAACCATCTTAACCATTGAATTGTACATGTAGGCCCATATTTACAGTGCCAAGCGGTGTAATTCCACAAGACACCTGCCACCGCAGGAAGACACATATGGGTCTATTCCAGTCCCAGCAACATTTTGTGGCTGTAGCCCCTCATCTTGAATAGCTCCCATATTGTGTGTATTCATCTGTAAACATTCAAGGCTACATGTTACGACGTGGCGCATCCCGCCTTTAATCTGTGCCACGAGTTTTGGGATTAACATTGGCCACACCGTACCTTTCAGACCCACCAATCCGCAGAAAGACGCAGGAACTCTGACAGAGCCGCCTGAGTCCGTCCCAAGGGCCAGAGGGCACAGACCTGAAACCACAAATGGAGGCCAATTACACGTGGCTAAAGTGATCACACTTTCCCACCACGTCCTGTACTGGAGTCTCCCCGGCTGGGCAACGCAGGGAGACTTTAGTAACTAGACTGCAGAGTGTTGGCGATACAGATGCCAGTGGAGTACAGTATGTATCAAAGAAGAACATTCCGGAACTTTCGGTAACATGGGTTCCTTATTGGTTCCTTTTCCTCTGAATTGCTGCACTTTTGCATTGATACATAACCCCTGATATATGCTGTGAACTTCTAGAGCACACGGGTCCAAACCTTTGCACCTATTCTAGTTTGTTCCAGACTCCTGAGCATCACTTAAGGAGTTATATATCTATGGGGCATATGTATCCAGGCAAAAACGGTGCAATGCTAAGGCCAAAATATTGCACCATATGTATCATAGGACAAAAAAAACCCATTTAAATCAATAGGATTTTTTTCTTTGATACTAGGGCAGTTTCTTTTACCTCAAAATTGCACCATTGTCACCTGGATGCATATACCCCAATAAGTCTCTCAACTGGAACACTCGAGCACAAAGATTGCACCGTGTTATCAAGGAAAAGGTCCATAGGGCAAAAATTATTTTTTAGTCAGGTACTGGTGCAAACAAGTAGGATGCCCGTAACTCCCAGAGGTAAATGCTATGTACGAACTACATTGTGTATGTGAACCAAATAAAATAGGTGGGACTGCGCACATTCCAGGTAAAAACGTTGAATCCCCTGGGATAGCAAGAAAACACAGGGCTCTGACAAGTGTTTTTGGTTCAGCAGTCAAATCAATCCCCATTCAGAGGGAAGAGTTTCACCGCCCTGTCCGCAAAACTGGACATGGTTCATTGTGCAATAGCTTCACCTGTCCAGCTGCCCAATATACCTTCTCCTCCTGTATGACTACGGGGGTATCCAATGGTTATGAACTTTCTATTGCAAATGAAGCCTTGCAGGCAGGGAGACCATGAAAGCAGCCATCTTATGAGATAAGAGGTGAAAAGGTTATGAATCCGTCATGAATAAGGAAAATATTTGAGATTCTTTTCTCTGTTTACATTGCCACCTTTCCCGATTTCTCGGTATCACCACCACCGTCGCCTGATACGATGTGTTAATCTTGGAGAATGCTCAGCTTTTACCTGAAGCTACAGCCACTGCGGATCCACTGGAACTGCCGCCGGGGTAGTGATGGGGGTTGTATGGATTCCTGGCAGTGCCGTGCAGCCTAAAACCACAGAAAGCATCAGCATCCAGTTACTGTGCTCAGGCAGAATCCAGGTGCCCAGTCTCATCATGAGAGAGCCTGGTCTGTCTGAACTAACACAGGTGAGTAATGGGAACACATGTACATTAACCAACAAGAGCAAGAAGTCCAGTCACAACAGGCTGAAGGAGCGGCCCGGTGAGTAATGGCGCTGACTCTGATAACCACACTGAGTTTGAAGTAGGGGAACCGGATTCAATTCCCGGTGTCAGCTCCTAGTAACCTTGACAAGTCACTTTATCTCCCTGTGCCTAAGGCAGGGGTGAGCAAAGTGGGGGGTGCGAGATTTTTCTGTGGGGGGGGGGGGGGGGGCACGGTGTTGCAGAGGCCCAGCCCTCTTCGCCAAGACATTTAAATTAAATGCCGAAGGATCTCGTGAGGCCTCTGCAACTCTAAACTTACCTTCACGCTGCTGGCGTCATGTGACGTGATGTCACATGCGTCAAATGACGCTGGGGGTCACGTGACGCCGCCTCAAGATAAGGGGGGGCGTAAGCAACAGAAGGGTAAAGGCAGGGGGGGCGCAGCAGCAAAAGTTGCCCTCCCCTTATTCTCACGTGTATAGCAAAAGCCCTGTAAAGTACCTATCCCCATCTCTTATATAAGATATATTAATATATCCCTGAGATAAGATGGCTGGTTTATATTACAATATGGTTTTATCTGCCCATAGAAACTAGTGAGGAGCAACATAAGGTAGCGTCCTCCTAAAGTATTCCTTTGAATGTTACATTTTGCATTGTATGTCTTATAAAGCATAAATAAGTACATGTAACAGGGTATGTCTATTCTGCCTTTCTTTCCCCACCATGTTATGCAAGTCCTGTTATCTGCAGGCAGTAATAGGTTAATCATATGGGTTTGTGCCCCACCCTTGTTCCTCTATGATGGACAAGAGTAAGGTGATGACTCATGGCCTGTGTAAGCCTATCAGAATAGGTATAGACCATGAGCCCACCCCTCCTGTCTTAATTAGGGGAATAACAAATTTAATCTTCAGTCTGCTTGCTGCTCCAGTGAAGAAAGATCCTGTTCTAATATACAGTACCTCAGTCTGAGTATCAGTCCTTGGGTTGAGGGGGAAAGAGTGCAGTAGTGGGGGCGGATTTCTGGATACCCTGGAACCCACTACAGCTGGAGGCGCTGAACACCAAAAAGAAAGAACCAGAGAAAGAACCTAAGCCTGCCCTGATCCTGAACCCCACCCTACCGCAGCTCTCCTGCTCCAAACAGGTATTGCACCACATACTAGGCAGCATAGACTGTGTAATCTCCCAGAGGGGGGTGGGGGGGAGGGAACAGTGCAACATACATGTACTCAGTGGCAGATTTCCCATTGGGCCCAGGCTTAGGGCAGCAAAAATGTCTGCCCCTATTTACATTTCCCGCGCTCTCGGGCCTATCAGGCCTGGTGGGAAGTCACTTACATGTGCCGGGCGCCTCCTTGCTGTCTCTTTTCTGCCGCCCTCCTCCCTCCGATTCGCAGCACCAGATGACGTAGCGGGTGTTGCACGACGTTTCGCTGCCATGCCAACGTGCCGTTGTTGCGTCAAATGACATCATGACTCCGCGTTAACATGGCAACGAGACACTGCACGATGTTACTTTGGTGACGTCCGCCGCATCATTTGGCGCTGCGAATCGGAAAGGAGGGGGTGGGCGACAGCAGGGAGGCACCCAGCACATGTAAGTGCCGTGGGGCGGCACATTTCCAAATCCGTCGCTGCATGTACTGTATGTAATATGGGATACTGGTGCTCCAATGCCACACACGTCACCGCTTGGTCACCTAACCACGCAGAGTGTCAATGTCCCACCGCATGCGGTCCCGCGGCCGAAAAAAAGCCAACACTGATATTAAGTGCACCATTAAAATGTCCCGGGCGGGACCGGTGCACTGCCGAGACGGGTCGCTCTAACGCGTCATCTTTAAATGTCCCGGGCGGCTGGGAGCGGGAGCGCGCGCAGCTTCTTGTTGGGTGTGTGCGAGATGCCCTGCCGGTAAGTTGCCCCGGCAGGCCGCATTTTCGTCATGGCCAAGCGGCCCATTCCGCGTTGAAAAGACTCTTATTTTATTTCATTATTACATATTTATTTTTAACGGGAACTCATAGGTATCATAACATGTATATACATACATACATACAGTACATACAGTACATACATACATAGATACATACATACATAAAACCTGTTTTTTTCCTATTATTTATTTATTATATTAAAAAAATGCATATTGTTGAACCCCCATTCATTGCATAGAAGGGGGGGGTCATTTATCAAAGTCTCATATCTGCAAAACCGGGACCAAAAAATACACAAAATATATCCAGAAACAATGTTCTCCTTGATAAATCTGGGGCAGTACCCGTTTTGTCCCTGTTTTGCAGCCGGGAGACTTTGATAAATAACCCCCCATGGTTTTAGAGTATCCATGACAATTGTCTGAGAAAAATACTGTCCCATGTCTGTTGTACCTGTTATAGTGACATAAGGAGTCTGGGCAAGGCACAATGGAGCACTGTGATTGGTTAATGTCACAGCTCGTACCTGTTGGGGTTGCAGCCAGTGTAACCTACACCCAGTTCATGCATATTGGAAACACCGATAATCAAAGCTCCAGCTTCCCTCAGTTTTCTGGTCACGGTGGCATCTTCCGTCACAGTTTCCGTCCCAAGGAATGTAGTTCCAGCCCTCTGATGGTAAGGCACCTAGAAGAAAAAAAAGCCACGCCTATGCACGACTCTTCTGTGACCCCAAAGTATAAGAACCTTTAAGAACATCCACATACCAACACTATCAATTACAATGATGCAATATGGAGAGAAAAAAAACTATTTTGTGGGTGTCCCTTTGTAAAACAGCAATGACACCCCCAAATTATTATTTTTACGTTGACTTAAACCCATTAGTACGACCATCCTGGATTTAGCACCCTGGGACAAGGTCAGGGTAGGTGGTATGTGCATCAGTGGGTTCATGTGATGTTTATCTTAGAATATTGGCCAATCCAGGTGTAGCCCTGGTAAGAAATTGGGCTATATGTCTGTCCTCCTACTGGTGTAAGTTCTGCTAAGGGCAGGATGCCAGTAGTTATCATGGGTTTCCCCCGCTTCAAGCCCTGCCCTGAGTGGTGGAGGTAGGCCCCCTGACTCTGTGTCTAAGGCAAGAGACATAGGGGAGGAGCCTGCCAAAGTCATAAAGGGCAGTGCAGTCTATTTAGTTCCTGTTCAGTCTTAGCAGAGTTCCGAGTAATGAGCTGGAGAGTGGAGTTAGGCATTACATTTGGAGGAGCTCAGGCAGGCCCTGAGTAGAGTTGATAGAACTACGGTGGACCAGTGCCCCTCACCCTGCTTAGGGGTGAGGGAAGAGCTAGCCTGAGTGCCCGCGACTTGGGGTGGTGGCAGGGAACAGTGAGAACCCACAGACCATCCTGAAAGGGTGCAGTCTGGAGAGAGAGAAGACCTGCTGTACCATATGCTGATTTGTTGCTGTTGCTACTCTGCTGTGTGCTGTGAGCAATAAAGAAGCTGCTGCTGTTTTATAAGAGACTGTGTGAGACTGAAATCTCTCGCCCCAGAGGGGGGTTCTCTGGAAGGATTTCACCCTACCATGATAGGACTTGCCAGAGATGGAGGTATTGCACCACTAGATCCAGATGAAGGCATGTACCCCAGAAATCTGTCCCTGTTGTCCCCCATACCATCGCGGGAGACTCAGGCCCTCCTGTTCCTCACAGCTATGCACCACCTAGACACATGTAGCCAGACCTTAGCACACCTTAGGGCAGCGGTGCGCAAAGTGGGGGGCGCGACCCCCAGGGGGGGCGGGAGATTGTGCTGGGGGGGCGCGGGCAGTTGCAGAGGCCCCGCGCTCTTCCCCCAGGCATTTAAATTAAATGCCGGGGGATCGCGTGAGGCCCCTGCAACTGTTTACTTACCGGGATTCAGCCGCCTGTGTTGCGTCGCCATGGCAACGCGGCGTCAATAGACGCCGCGGCACCATGTGACCTGACGTCACACGCCCACGCAGCGTCATCTGACGCGGCTGAAGGAAGGCAGGGGGGCGCGAGAGCCGGGGGGCAGAGAGACAGGGGGGCGCAGCACAAAAAGTTTGCGCTCCCCTGCCTTAGGGGGTTTGATCTGCGACCGGGAGGTGTGGTGGGGGGGGGGGTCTGAGGGTTACACAGGAAACAAAAAAATGGGCCATGACAGTTGTGCCTTACAGGGACATTCGTCCTACCAGTGGCTCAATGGTAATATATCCTGAAGAGGTGGACTCTGGGAAGTAAAACAAGAGCAGTCCTTTATCCCTTGGGTATTAAAAAACGGATGACAAATTTATGTTTGCCCCAATCCATCCAAAAGCTGCAATGGGATAGTCGTTACTAGACAACATGTTACATAAGAAGCCACACGGGAATGAATGTTAGGAAAATACTCTTAGGTTTAGTGCAATAACTTTATCATTTATGAAAAAGACTTCAAATAAAAAAATAAAAATCTTGTTTTGCGATGTATTAGGTTTCTTGGTTTAGCATGTGGCGTACAGGAACGATTTAGAAACATTATAGGAAGCTTCCTTTATTCATTATGTCAAATAATAGCAGAGATTAATTCACCTGAAATGACATGTGCAGCCCTCACTGTCCTGCATTGGCTGAGAGTCACTGTCCTGCATTGGCTGAGAGTCCCTGTCCTGCATTGGCTGAGAGTCACTGTCCTGCATTGGCTGAGAGTCACTGTCCTGCACTGGCTGAGAGTCACTGTCCTGCATTGGCTGAGAGTCACTGTCTTGCATTGGCTGAGAGTCAGTGTCCTGCATTGGCTGAGAGTCACTGTCCTGCATTGGCTGAGAGTCACTGTCCTGCATTGGCTGAGAGTCACTGTCCTGCATTGGCTGAGAGTCACTGTCCTGCACTGGCTGAGAGTCAGTGTCCTGCATTGGCTGAGAGTCAGTGTCCTGCATTGGCTGAGAGTCAGTGTCCTGCACTGGCTGAGAGTCACTGTCCTGCACTGGCTGAGAGTCACTGTCCTGCATTGGCTGAGAGTCACTGTCCTGCATTGGCTGAGAGTCAGTGTCCTGCATTGGCTGAGAGTCACTGTCCTGCACTGGCTGAGAGTCACTGTCCTGCACTGGCTGAGAGTCACTGTCCTGCACTGGCTGAGAGTCACTGTCCTGCATTGGCTGAGAATCACTGTCCTGCATTGGCTGAGAGTCACTGTTCTGCATTGGCTGAGAGTCAGTGTCCTGCACTGGCTGAGAGTCACTGTCCTGCATTGGCTGAGAGTCACTGTCCTGCACTGGCTGAGAGTCACTGTCCTGCATTGGCTGAGAATCACTGTCCTGCATTGGCTGAGAGTCAGTGTCCTGCATTGGCTGAGAGTCACTGTCCAACACTGGCTGAGAGTCACTGTCCTGCACTGGCTGAGAGTCACTGTCCTGCATTGGCTGAGAGTCACTGTCCTGCACTGGCTGAGAGTCAGTGTCCTGCACTGGCTGAGAGTCACTGTCCTGCACTGGCTGAGAGTCAGTGTCCTGCACTGGCTGAGAGTCACTGTCCTGCATTGGCTGAGAGTCACTGTCCTGCATTGGCTGAGAGTCACTGTCCTGCATTGGCTGAGAGTCACTGTCCTGCATTGGCTGAGAGTCACTGTCCTGCATTGGCTGAGAGTCAGTGTCCTGCATTGGCTGAGAGTCACTGTCCTGCACTGGCTGAGAGTCAGTGTCCTGCACTGGCTGAGAGTCAGTGTCCTGCACTGGTTGAGAGTCACTGTCCTGCATTGGCTGAGAGTCACTGTCCTGCACTGGCTGAGAGTCACTGTCCTGCATTGGCTGAGAGTCACTGTCCTGCATTGGCTGAGAGTCACTGTCCTGCATTGGCTGAGAGTCACTGTCCTGCATTGGCTGAGAGTCACTGTCCTGCATTGGCTGAGAGTCACTGTCCTGCACTGGCTGAGAGTCACTGTCCTGCATGGGCTGAGAGTCACTGTCCTGCATTGGCTGAGAGTCACTGTCCTGCATGGGCTGAGAGTCACTGTCCTGCACTGGCTGAGAGTCACTGTCCTGCATTGGCTGAGAGTCAGTGTCCTGCACTGGCTGAGAGTCAGTGTCCTGCACTGGCTGAGAGTCACTGTCCTGCATTGGCTGAGAGTCACTGTCCTGCATTGGCTGAGAGTCACTGTCCTGCATGGGCTGAGAGTCACTGTCCTGCACTGGCTGAGAGTCACTGTCCTGCATTGGCTGAGAGTCAGTGTCCTGCACTGGCTGAGAGTCAGTGTCCTGCACTGGCTGAGAGTCACTGTCCTGCACTGGCTGAGAGTCACTGTCCTGCACTGGCTGAGAGTCACTGTCCTGCACTGGCTGAGAGTCACTGTCCTGCATGGGCTGAGAGTCACTGTCCTGCATTGGCTGAGAGTCACTGTCCTGCATGGGCTGAGAGTCACTGTCCTGCATTGGCTGAGAGTCACTGTCCTGCATTGGCTGAGAGTCACTGTCCTGCACTGGCTGAGAGTCACTGTCCTGCATTGGCTGAGAGTCACTGTCCTGCACTGGCTGAGAGTCAGTGTCCTGCATTGGCTGAGAGTCACTGTCCTGCATTGGCTGAGAGTCACTGTCCTGCACTGGCTGAGAGTCACTGTCCTGCATTGGCTGAGAGTCACTGTCCTGCACTGGCTGAGAGTCACTGTCCTGCACTGGCTGAGAGTCACTGTCCTGCACTGGCTGAGAGTCACTGTCCTGCATTGGCTGAGAGTCACTGTCCTGCATTGGCTGAGAGTCACTGTCCTGCACTGGCTGAGAGTCACTGTCCTGCATTGGCTGAGAGTCACTGTCCTGCATTGGCTGAGAGTCACTGTCCTGCATTGGCTGAGAGTCACAGTCCTGCATTGGCTGAGAGTCACTGTCCTGCATTGGCTGAGAGTCACTGTCCTGCACTGGCTGAGAGTCACTGTCCTGCACTGGCTGAGAGTCACTGTCCTGCACTGGCTGAGAGTCACTGTCCTGCATTGGCTGAGAGTCACTGTCCTGCACTGGCTGAGAGTCACTGTCCTGCATTGGCTGAGAATCACTGTCCTGCATTGGCTGAGAGTCAGTGTCCTGCATTGGCTGAGAGTCACTGTCCAACACTGGCTGAGAGTCCCTGTCCTGCATTGGCTGAGAGTCACTGTCCTGCACTGGCTGAGAGTCAGTGTCCTGCACTGGCTGAGAGTCAGTGTCCTGCACTGGCTGAGAGTCACTGTCCTGCATTGGCTGAGAGTCCCTGTCCTGCATTGGCTGAGAGTCCCTGTCCTGCATTGGCTGAGAGTCACTGTCCTGCATTGGCTGAGAGTCAGTGTCCTGCATTGGCTGAGAGTCACTGTCCTGCATTGGCTGAGAGTCAGTGTCCTGCACTGGCTGAGAATCACTGTCCTGCATTGGCTGAGAGTCACTGTCCTGCATTGGCTGAGAGTCACTGTCCTGCATGGGCTGAGAATCACTGTCCTGCATTGGCTGAGAGTCACTGTCCTGCACTGGCTGAGAGTCACTGTCCTGCATTGGCTGAGAGTCACTGTCCTGCACTGGCTGAGAGTCACTGTCCTGCATTGGCTGAGAGTCACTGTCCTGCATTGGCTGAGAGTCAGTGTCCTGCACTGGCTGAGAGTCACTGTCCTGCATTAGCTGCGAGTCACTGTCCTGCACTGGCTGAGAGTCAGTGTCCTGCATTGGCTGAGAGTCCCTGTCCTGCACTGGCTGAGAGTCACTGTCCTGCTCTGGCTGAGAGTCAGTGTCCTGCATTGGCTGAGAGTCCCTGTCCTGCATTGGCTGAGAGTCCCTGTCCTGCACTGGCTGAGAGTCACTGTCCTGCATTGGCTGAGAGTCACTGTCCTGCATTGGCTGAGAGTCCCTGTCCTGCACTGGCTGAGAGTCACTGTCCTGCACTGGCTGAGAGTCACTGTCCTGCATTGGCTGAGAGTCACTGTCCTGCATTGGCTGAGAGTCACTGTCCTGCATTGGCTGAGAGTCACTGTCCTGCATTGGCTGAGAGTCACTGTCCTGCACTGGCTGAGAGTCACTGTCCTGCACTGGCTGAGAGTCACTGTCCTGCATTGGCTGAGAGTCACTGTCCTGCATTGGCTGAGAGTCACTGTCCTGCACTGGCTGAGAGTCACTGTCCTGCACTGGCTGAGAGTCACTGTCCTGCACTGGCTGAGAGTCACTGTCCTGCATTGGCTGAGAGTCACTGTCCTGCATTGGCTGAGAGTCACTGTCCTGCACTGGCTGAGAGTCACTGTCCTGCATTGGCTGAGAGTCACACAGCACAGCAATTAATTTTTGGCCACCATGCCCAGAAAAGTTGTTCCCCAACAATGAATTGCAGCCCCATGAGTCCTCGTATCATGATCTTGCAGGTTAATGTCCTTTATCTTTTCCTCAGTTATTAAGTTACTGGGGGGAAGGGGGGGGGAGGACATACCCAGCGGTGGGCAACTGATTTATCTACATGTCCAACAACGTGGCAAATCCTGGTGCAACATTACAGTGAAGAAAAGGCCGAGATGAGTGAATCTGGTAACTCTACTCTTGTTCTGGCTTTTCCAAGGACGACTTCATGATATCTTAAATCCCTTTAAAAGTAATACCTTAGCCACATAGGTTCCACCCATTGCACAGTATGGACAGCTTACCACTTTAATCTCCTCTTTTAGGCAGACGGGGACTCCGTCTAGTGGGGAGAGGGGTCTGCTCTCCTTGTACCGAGAGGTGGAGGCCTCAGCCATCTGAAGGAATAACGGAGGGGTGGAGAAGACAAGTCATTATATTGAAGTGTCAATGGATTGGTCTCTTGTAATGGTGTTTGTGTCAAATTTGTCTTCAATTTAGCAAAGTGTGAGTGACTGGGTTAAAATTACATTAGAGGAAACAGTATAATATTAATTTATAACAATTGATGTTCTTGAGGAATTTGCTTCAAATAAATATGGGGTTCTCACCCTGAGGATCTGCGTTCGATCCCATTGCACAATAGCCCTGAGAGGAAGCGGGGCGCAGTCACTGGCCTCCATGGCTTGCATAATATTTAGGGCAACCCGTGTAGGAGTGACGGAGCCTGACCTGCAAAAACACACAATAAACGCATTTTATTACTACACAATTGAAATAAATGTCAGTAATGTTACCGGGCCGCTCTGTGGCTCCCGAACAGCAGCGCTCCTTGTAAAGCTGCAGCACAAGCTTTACCTTTAATATGTGCAACAATACAATCCACACAAATCAGGGCCGCAGACAGACTTCCCGGGGCCCGGGTCTAAAGTTATGAGCGGGGCTTCCCTTTCCCCCCCCCCCCCACCCACAATCAGCGGAGTTCCCAGCCCCATTTCACACCTCTCGAGCTCCCTCTATTTCCCTCCCTCTTCCCATGTATTTCTCTCCCCTCCGTCTCTTCTCTCACTCTCCCCCCCCTTCATCAATTACCCCACTCTCCCCTGCGTCTCACTCTTACTCCCTCTTTTCCTCACTCACCCCCCTCTCTCCTCTCACACTTCCCCCCCCCCTCCATCAATTACCCCACTCACTCAATCCCCCTCCTCACACTCATTCCTTCCCCCCTTCACACAATTCCCCCCACAAAATAAATGCCAAAAAACCCACCCCCAATACAAAAAAATCCCCACCTCCCCAATATATATAACCCCCCAAATACATATTTAAAAAAAACAAATACATATATAACCCTGGTCCCCTTACCAGCGCGGGTCCCCGGCTATGGGACGCTTCCCCGCGCTCTCCCTGGCGTAAGGGCAGGTGCCACGCGGTTAGTTAGGGCGGTGCGGCAAGATAGCCAGCAGCAGGAGGTGCAGGGAGGCCCCAGCGGCTCTCCACTGGTTGGCGCCGCCATCCGGTCGGGCACCGCCATGTTGGAGTTGACCGCGCGAACGCTTGCGCAGGTGCGGACGAGTGCGGCGGCCATCTTAGAGGTGGCAGATGGAGCACAGGAGAAGGTAGAGAGGCAGGAAGGCCCTCTAGAGGTTGCGCATGCGCAGGGAAGTGGAGCGGCGGCCATTAGGATAGCGCAGGCGCTGGTAGGACAAGAGGGGCGGCCATTAGAGAGGCGCCCATGCGGTCTCCATAAGCAGGAGCCTCCTTGGGAACTACACTTCCCAGGAGGCATAGCAGCAGGCCGTCAGGTGTTTTAGCTTAGCCAAGAGGGCTGAGAGATCCTCCTATTAAGGGGAGGATTTAGTTAGGGATATTAGCAGGATTGCAGGAAGGAAGTCACTCAGGAAGTGGGGAAGCAGACAGAGGAGGAGGTAGGTGTGCAGGGCAGGGACCCATGCACTAGGCCAGAGTACCCTCCCCAGGCCCCAGATTGCCCTGAGTCACCAGTGAGCTGCTGCAGCTAGGGACAGACCCCAGATAGGGAGGCTGCCACTTTAGCTGAGCAGGATAGCTAGTTGCAACAGTGTTCTGTGCAGTGCAGCCAGAGTAGTTGCTTTGACTGTGTCAGGGAAAGGCCCCTCATAGAAAGAAGGGGGGGTTGCTTTTTAAGTTACACAGTGTATGTGATATCACCAGTGCCAGTTGCACGGGCTGAGCTGCCAGAGTCTGGGATCAGACAGAATCTACAGCAAGAGATCTTCTGCATGCAGGGACTAGGCTAGAGGTATATCCCCAGGGCCCAGTTAGTCCCCTGAGACACTCTAGAGGAAACTGTATGTTATAGGGACTGCCTTAAGACAGGGACTCCTTCAGCATACTCAGAGAGAGAGAGATGCTGCAGGACAGTGCCTGACTGTCAGTACAGCGTGTAGCAGGAGGAGTATGTGACTCCATAGCAGAGACTGTTCTTAAAGGATCATCCAGCTGGGGATCCCTCCCCTGGGGATTCAGACGGCGGATTCATCTCTGCCAGGAGCAGCACGTTGGCCGTGGGATCACTGTGCGGAGTTGCTGATTGCCAAGGATTATCCTGATCAGGATCATTATCACTGATCAGGGAGGTAGTATATTAAGTGCACCACCGGGCCCCAACACAGGGAAGCGCTATCCCTCACACTCACACTCACCTTACTGTTGTGGACACTCAAGGGATAAGTGCCCAAGCACATTATTATCAAAGGGACTGAGGGTGATGTGATGATGGACATGTGGGCTGAGGGGATGGTATGCATTCAGGGTGATGCAATGTTATTCATATGATGTGATGATGTATTGATGTTATGCAAAGAGAGTTTAATTGAAGTTATCGTTCATGCTCAGTAAATACTGTTTATTCACATTGTGTGTATTTACTGTATAGTTGTTCTGGTGAGGGCACACTCCCACCACGTTGGGATCCCTCATCAGTGGAGGCGCTGCACCGAGTGTAAGTATATACCCCAGGTTCCCCGTGGCGGAAGCTCAGCCCTCCTGGTTGCCAAACAGGTACAGCACCACACTGATAAGTAGTCAGATACACCTACCCACCTCAATCTCACTTAGGGTGGGGGTAAGAGGGCTACACATATAAAAAAACAAATATATATATATATATATATATATATAAAAAACACAAATACATTAAAAATCCCCCAAATACATATAAAAAAACAAATACGCATAAAAAAACCAAATACATATGTGGCGCACTTTCCCCCACTCCCTGGGAGATATGGCGGCTACGGTGTGTGTGCTGCTTTACCTGCGGCTCACAGGAGGCCGGAACCTCCGCTGCTGGGAGCCTGGTGTGTACCTGATCCATCTGGTGACAGCGCTTCCACCTGCGCGGGATCCTAACTGTGTTGGATAACCCCGTGCAGGACAATAAAAGTAATACACACCGGTATAATATAACTGTTTTACTGAACATAGGAGAATAATGCACTCCTCTGCAGTCTCGTAGAACACCACATGAGGGCGCAAGCACAGTATACTTCATACACACCATACAATGAGCATCCATCGTTGCTGTGGCAACGCCCCGGTATTGAAATCATACCTGTGGGGCTTATTGCCTCCAGATGAAGCTCCGTGACGGGAGTGAAACGTTACGTTTTAGGACCCTTCGCGATACCAAGCAGATGGGTCTTGCTCAGAGTACTTGACAAGAATATATTTATTACGCACTGTAGGGATTAGCTAGAGACATATGAGCGAGTATAGAAAATAAGCCGGTTACTTGCTCAAGGAGCCGCGCTGTGTAAATAGCAGTCAGCAAGAAATATATTAATCAATTAGCTCCGGTGACAGAAATGGACACAATATAACGGATAATGGGGAAGCCTCCTGGGAAAAGTGCATCAGCAGCATCACAATTGAAGTACAGCTGAAGTATAAGCACAAAAATCCAAGGAGACACTTTTATGTGGCGTGGAGTGTGCAATGTACTGTACTCACGATCAGTCGCCATGTCCCTTATCCATGTGGCCACATATCAGCAATGAAGCTCTGTGTTTTCTGTCGGCGTCCTGTCCAATCCTGGGATAGCAGCAGAGTGAAAGAGGATCGGTAAGACGTCCAAACCGGAACAAACGTTGGAACTCACCAGCCAAAGTTGAATTAAAAAAAAACTTTATTAAGCTGCATAAAGTTGGCAAAAATGCAGACAAAGGTGGGGCAGTAGTCGTCTTGGACTACATCGACTACAAACAAGAAGCATTGCCTCAACTTGGTGATCAAGATTCCTATATGGTGTTGCCATCAGATCCCACACATGACTTTGGTTGTCAATTACAAGAACTATTGGATTTTGGTAAATATCTACAGGTTCTGTCTGTACAAGAACTTGATTTCCTTACATGTCCCCACCCAATACTCCCCATTTTTCACCATTTACCTAAAATACATAAATCGCTCCTTTGTCCCCCAGGTAGACCTATTATCTCAAGTATAGGATCATTGGGGGAACATTTATCTCAATATGTTAATCATTTTTTGCAACCACTGGTCACAGCACTTCCTTCTTACTTTCTGGACACTTCTCATGTTCTCACTCTTTTTTCTGATTACACTTGGACACCCAACTCCTTATGGGTTACATTAGACGTATCTTCTTTATACACTATCATTTCACACACCGATGGCATTCGCGCCATTGAACACTTTTTACATTCGGCTCACACTTTTTCACCTGCTCACATTGCATTTCTCACCGACAGTATTTTATTCTTCCTCACTCACAACTATTTTATGTTTGATGGGACTTTCTATCTCCAAACACGTGGGACTGCTATGGGGTCTTGTATTGCCCCTTCATACGCCAACCTATTTATGGGTTGGTGGGAGCAGACCCACGTGTTTGGAGATAGCAACCCCTACCGTCATCGTATCACTTTTTATCACCGCTATATTGATGATCTATTATTAATTTGGAAGGGCACTGTCACTCAGCTATATTCCTTCAATTCTCACATTAACACCAATTCTTTTAATCTACATTTCACTCATCACTTTCATCACATTCACTTTTTAGACCTTTTACTTTATGTCACTCCTGATCTTAAGGTACAAATTGATATATTTCGTAAGCCACACACTCGTAACACCTTATTGCATGCCTCCAGCTGCCATCATCTGAGTTTGTTTTTCGGGGAGTTCCATATGGACAGTTCTTGCGATTGCGCAGGAACTGTTCTACTATGGAGAATTTTGAGAACAGTGCACAGGATCTTAAATTAAGATTCCTCGAAAGAGGATATGATCTCTATCATTCAAGAAGCTTATACTATTGCTAAAGATAAAACCAGACAGGACCCGTTGATCCAAAGAACTTCCAATATTTCCAACCAAAAGTCAGGATCTACAGTATATATGATACTAATCCTAATAATGCAAAAAACACTATTCAATGTGATATACAGTACCAATGTTTATTACCCAATATAGCAATCAAGCAATGAATGTAAAAGCTATAATCAAAAAACATTGGAATATTCTGACTACTGACCCTCTTTTGAGAAAATTTGTCTCATCAGATCCAAGATTTGTATTTAGAAAATCTCCCACTATTGGAAATGCTGTATCACCCAGCATACCTAGACAACAATTAAATACAAATAACAAACAACTTTTTACTAATTTGCTTGGTTGCTGCCCTTGTGCAAAGTGTAACATATGCAAATATGTATTAAAGACAAGATATTTTCCAAATCAAGATGAGACAAAAAAATCAACATAATGAAATTCATTACATGTAAAACAGAATATATCATATATATGCTTATATGTGGTTGTGGTAAAAAAATACATAGACCTAGCAACTAGAGCCTTTAAAACAAGAATTCAAGAACATGTGAGATCCATTTGTAGCCAGGTCTCCCTTAGGTGTCAGCGCCCCCCTCACCTCGAGCGCGATCGCGGGTACCGCCGAGTCCCAGGGCGGCCCCGCGCGCCGATCGCAGGGGTGAGGGCGGTCAGGTCCCGGCTCGGGAGTTGCCGGGGATGTGTGCGGCCGGTTGCCAAGGCCGTGATCACGTCACCGGGCTCCCGGCGCTCCCGGATACTCGCGCATGAGCAGTGATCGCGCATGCGCAAGGAAGCCCCGAGAGCCAGGGAGAAGTAGCGCGAGGGGGAGAACAGCCCAGGAAAGGTTGCGGCAGCCCCAGAGAGATCGCGCAGGCGCAGGACAGTGGAGAGAAAGCCAGCGAAGCCCTAGCCTACCAGGGAAGGCTCTAGGCAGGGACTACGAGTCCCACGAGCCTCTGCGCGCCCCATGTGCTGCCAGGGAGCCAATAGGGCTTAGGATCTCCAGGCAGGCAAGTAGATACATTTTCACGCGGTTGCAGCACGCTAGTCAGTTGGAGCTGGGGAGCTGTGAGGGAAGGAAGGGTGCGGGGAGCGAGTGCAGCTCCTGCACCCAGATAGGTACCCACATCCCAGGTAGGCCCCAACTCCCCACCAGGTTAGTGGGTAATTGAATAGGGACGGCCCAAGATAGGGACGCTGCCCTTAATGTTAGTGTGCTGTCTTGTCAGGGTCACGGCTGTCAGTGCCGTGAGGTCTGACAGGCAGGCACAGTGTTGTGCAGCACGTTGGCTGCAAGCATCCAGTGGGTCACAGCTTGTTGCTGCAGGCGCTGGGACAGTTAGTTAATAGTGAGGCAGAGGGGACTAGGGTAGTACAGGAGGAGGTAGTGCGGGTGCAGGGGGTCAGGGACCCCTGCATAAGATAGGCTACCCCGTAGGCCCTAGGAGTTTTCCCCAAAGCCATTACAGGTTGCTGTGCTGTAGGGACGGCCTATAGTATAGCGCGTGTCACGTAGCGCCAGTGATAGACAGGGACACCGCGGATGCTGCGCTTCCTGAAAGGAGACTTGGGCTCAAGTCTACGCCCCGAGAGAAAGACTATCTTCAGGGTGGGACCGCCCCTGGCGGACCCCAAGCAAGGATTCACCAGACCGGATCAGACGGGATCCCAGAACGACAGATCCTTTGTGAAGTTCCTTGCAGGCCCGAGTGCAGGAGCACTCGGCAGGTACTCTATAAGTGCACCAACAGATCATAACATTCTCTTTCACATAGTGGCAGCGCTGACCATGGGACAAAGGGGTTGGGCTGTGGGCACCGTGTGGGGATGTTATAACGTGGTGATGTTATAAAGTATAAGTATGATGTAATAGTATTCTTTGTTCATTCAGTAAACCTGTTATACATAATACTGGTGTATGTGGTTTCTGGGTGGGTTCCTATGTTAGGGTCATTCTACATTCCCATAGAATCCTACATAGGTGGAGGCGCTGAAACCGAGAACGTTCCAGAGGATTCACCCCAGGCTCTCACTAGCGGAGGCTCAGGCCTCCTGTGAGCCTGCAGGTATACGCACCACACCTGGTAACACCGTATGTTCTCCGCACACACACTAGACTGCGATTGGGGGGGGGGGGAATACCCGTTACACATTATTAAAGGGGATCTCACACAACCAGTTGCCTATAATTTTAAAAACTGCCAAACAGCAGTTTGTCTAAATTCAGATGCATAGCCATTGAGCACAATAAAACCAATCTAAGAGGGGGAGACAGAACGAATTGTCTCTATAAAAGAGAGGCGTTCTGGATCTTTACCCTCGATACACTGATACCTAAAGGTCTTAATACACAATGTGACCTTAAAACATTTTTGTAAATTATGTTCAATTCAACGTGTATACTTACACTGTCCATTGATTAGGCATCATGAATTGATGGCTGTCTGCTCTTTATATATGATATTAATTTAAACTGTTTTCATTCAATAACTCTGTTTACTTATGTGATCGATGTTTCTCTCTTTTTTATCCTTTGATACTAACACTGTGGATATTTTCCTGATTCAATCAGATCTGATCATGTTATATACTTTTCTTTATTGTTATAGGCAAACATTGGGACACTTTTGTGATTACACATATTACTTAGTCATAGAAATGTCCCAGTGATAACCTTTAAATAGATTTGATTGTCTATTTAGGTATCATAGTTACTATACATTACTTGCTAAGGTGCTACAATATTGGTTCACTAAATGAGAATGAATCTATTAACCACATCAACACTTTTTGGTCAAATATTATAGATTATACTAATGATAACATACTATTTTATATATCATAGTGTTCGTTAACTAATATGACACTAGATATATGTTTTTTCATTATTGATAAATCATTTGAAATTGTAATTTACAAATTATACAAGGAGTATTAATGTTCTAATTAATGTTGATTATAAGCTCTATGCTAAGGGTTAATTTATTTAAGATTCACTTGTTTGGTGCACCTGTCTTTTCCCTTAAATTACTTTTGTCCATGCTTAGCCCATATCATTGCTATTATATAGCTCACTTGTATAGCACACAGATGTGTGCAATGTTTTAACCAGAGAGGAGGGATTTAGATAGAGTCTTCCCCCCTCTCTCGTCATCTGCTTGAGAAAGTGCCACTGACGGCGTGAAACGCGTGGGACGAGGAGCTAGGGTCTCCATGTGGATGTTCACATTTTTTATGTAGCCTGTGACAGGGTAAATAAAAGCCACCAGCTATATGCCTGGCAGACATACGTTTAGTCTGCAGTGCAGCAGTGAATAGGTTAACGTCAGCTGGGAAGCTCAGGCAATTGGTTGGAGCCCAGTTGCCTAATCAAGGTGTGTTAAAAATGCCAGGATGTGCACACATGCAGCCTAGCTGGACAGGAGTGAAGTACTGAAGTAGACAGCTTGATATAAGGTCTGTCTTTTTGTATGCTGTCTGAAACAGGGAAATACCCTGAAACTCTGGAGAGAGAACAGCTTGATTTAAGGTCTGTTTTGCAAAGTGCATTTGTTATGAACTGTTGTGTTTGCAATGCTGAAGAGAAGCTATTTTGGTTGCCATGCTGAAAACAAGGACTTTTGTTTTTTCTGCTGAAGTGAAGCTATTTTTGTTTTGTGTGCTGTATGTTTTTAAGGCTAAATAAATAAGCCTTGTCAACAGACCCCGCGTTTGTAGTTGCATGTACCCTGCAACATAGCCTAATAAAGTTTTTTTTTTTTTATTCAACTTTGGCTGGTGAGTTCCAACGTTTGTTCCGGTTTGGACGTCTTACCGATCCTCTTTCACTCTGCATATGAGCGAGTAGTCGCCGTTTACGGATATCTCATCCACTTATCCCCTGCGTAGTCATTCAATAGCAACAGTGCGCGGGTTTGAGCTAGTGATCCATTACGATCTCTTCGCAGCTCTAGCACTTGCTTAGTTCGGCTGATACGTCAATCACAGACATTAAGAGCAGCGACATAGTCATTTCCCCTCCCAATAGTGGTCATAACGGACCCCACTGAACAAAACTAGAGGTCCGGTACAACGATCTGGCTATACCAACTGTACCAAGCCTACCGGCTCACATTTTCCTCTCACGGCTCCAGCTGCTACTGTTCCGGCGAGTTATTGCAGCAGCGGCTTTATATTTCCGTTATTGCTAGTTATCTTTATTCAGGGATTAAAGGACCATCGATACCCCTGTCACAGAATCGCTCTCAGCTGTGGACTCCACGGCTCCAGTTGTGCTTAGTTATAGTGTTTTTTTTTCCTGTAACCGAAGCTTTACCTGCTGCCAGACCCCTTACAATGCCGCTTACTTAGTATTAACCCCTTGGGATAAGGGCATATTGTCAGCCCCTCTATCCTCATTGTCTAAGTATCGTCACTTACCTTAGTGCCAACTCCAGCCTTCTCTCATCCCTGCATCACTCCCACAAGTTAGTGCTTACAGTATATGATTAGAGACATGTTTATTTAAAGGGTTACTAAGCTGTTATTCATATATAGTGTCCCACTGATTTTCTCCATTACGGAAGACATTCTCTATGTACTCCACTTTTAACTTCGGGATTTATGTTTTAATTAGGTTTCTAATAAATGTTATATTTTAGAATAGTGGTGTGCATATAAGTGATTCACTTTTGGAGGACCTCTCTGACCGACGCCATTATCCTGTTTTACTCATGAAAGTATTTTCATGTTTTCCAGAGGTCCGCTAACCTGCTCCATTCGCGCCGTTGTCACCGGTCATACAGCAGTGACGTTGCCGACAAGGATTTGCAACAGTGATTGTGTCAGAGAGTTAGTGCAGGTGTGCAGTGGGGCTGAAGAAATTCAGGTGCTGGCAATCGGGCAAAAGACAAAAATACCCAACGCTACATCCAATATGACAAAAAATATATAGTTAAATACTTAACAGTTTGTCTTCTCATGAGTAAGGGTCATTTAGTTAAACCCTGTGGCCAAAGCGTTATAAGCCTGCAGCCACGTCACGGCATGACCAGTATGCAGGTCCTGACACTACCTGTGAAAATTCTCATTTACCTCTGCAGTGGAGGGAGAATGGTCTCAGTGGACCTGTCCTGCACAGGTACATGGAAAAACCTGCTACTTAAAATGTGGGGCTGGGGCGAGCTTGAACCTAGGGAGGAAGGGCCACCAACCTCTAAACAACTGGTACCAGTTGACAATTTATTTGGGGTTAGTGCTTGCAGGGATTGTGTGTGTTTAGGAGCTGGCGTTAGGGGTCTGATGTTATAAATGGCAAAGGGTACCATTAATCTATGCAACATGTTGCTGGCCTCTGGCAGGAAAGGGCCTACAATTTGTCTGTCTCATGGAGAAGCCCAGTCCTGGTTGCAGGGTATTGGATGTGGCCAATAGCCGCTTTCACTGTCTTATTACCGGTAGGCATTTGTGAAGTCATCGATCCCTCTGAACTTGAAACCCTCTCTGGGCGGACAGGTCCTGAAAGAGAATAATCCAAATAATGATGCCAGGTGGAAGAGAATTCCCCAGCCTGTTCCCAATCCCCAAATACCAACTTGCTGAAGGATAAAACCATATTTAATAATATTACCCAAATGTGATCCCTATGTATAATTAAAGAGCAGGGCACCGAGAGCATGCGTGGGGGGGATCCGTGTGTCTCCTGGGGGTCAATTCTATATGGACTGAAGTGGCCGCTCAAAGACTTTTGGTTATGTTTTTTTTGATTATGAGGAGCAGGTTTAGGGAATTTTAATCATACAATTAGTAGCTGTTTTTTTCCTTCTTACTTAAGTATTTAAAATCGTATAACTTCTATCTAGCAGAAATACAGTAATTAGGAAATAATGAGTGTTGGTGATCAAGTTATTTATTTTTCATGCATTATGTATTATTATTATTATTATTAACCTTTTTGGCTTTCTCTGCCTTATTTATACTCTCCGATTTATTTATTGAATGTCTCTTTCTTTTTTTCTCCAACGTTTCGGCGGTGTAGAACAGCCTTTATAGATACAGGCATACCCCGGTTTAAGTACACTCACTTTAAGTACACTCACTTTAAGTACACTCACGAGTAAGTACATCTCGCTCAATAGACAAACGGCAGCTCATGCATGCGCCAGTCAGCACGTCCTGAACAGCAATACCGGCTCCCTACCTGTACCGAAGTTGTGCGCAAGACTGGGAGGAGTGCGGGGAGACTATAGAGCCTGTTACAAATGCCTTATTTACATCAGTTATGCACATATATGACGATTGCAGTACAGTACATGCATCGATAAGTGGAAAAAGGTAGTGCTTCACTTTAAGTACATTTTCGCTTTACATACATGCTCCGGTCCTATTCCGTATGTTAATGTGGGGTATGCCTGTACACAAGAACAGAACACCTAGTTCCAAGCACTCTATCACTGCAAATGGTAAATGAAAATAATTTTAATGTCCGAAACTGATATAAAATGAAGGGCTTTAAAAATAGAACAACTTAGTGTAGTGACTCGGATCGATGTGTGAACACTATAGGAGTGCTTTCGATCAAACACTAGTAGAGGTAAAAGGACAAATGTCCTAATATTCGCCTATATAGATATATAGGTTGCCTTGTGCAGGCTGGGATACTGAGGATGAACGTGCTGCTCTCTGGTTCCCTATGTACAATACTGTAGTCCCCTACAACTGTCGATGTGAACAAGTGGAGGGACTGCTCATGAGGCTCTCCTGCATCAATGCTTTTCGTTAGTAATATATCAGCGCCAATCTCCGCGGAGCGATATTAGAATAGATAGGGCTAATCATCAAGAGTGAGCAGACTAATAAGTCCTGAATCATATACCGATCGTCTATAGTATATCGGCAATGATTACTGCAGGGACTAGCATGGTACTCATGCATAGATTGCACAGGTAGCCCTGAGCTTACAATAATTGGCACAATTCCTGCATCGGCATTGATCGTGAGGTTATATCGGTGCCGATGACCGTAGAGGAGTGTTTACATCAACTTGAGAGCTATGGGGAGCTCCCCAGCTCTAGTATACAGTATATACTGCCAAAGCTTCAAATGATTAAAACTGATATCTATAGGGTGAGGGCGACATGTAACCCCCAGTATAGAAGCGCTTAGTGTTATAGTTAATACCCGAGCGCAGAGCTCCGCAACAAAGTAACAGTTCTCTGATTGTTGCGGTCACAATTAGCGGTCTGCGCGTGCAGGGAAAGTTGGCCGACGCCCGCATTTCACGTATCGAGCTTCATCAGGGCAGGTAAATCAAGGGGGAGGTCCCATAGGCTGAGTGTGGGCTTATATAGTCACTAAAATTGATGTTGTATAGGTTAACCCTTGAAGAACCGGAGCATGACAGGCCAGTTAGCCCAACTGTCGTAGTTTACTGATAGTAGGCATGGCCTCGATACTGTAGTTTCCAGACTATGTGTTGCCTTGTTAGAGAAGGGGGATATGACCCCTTAGCAACATGCAACAATAGTATCTGCGGATAAGGTCTAAAGTCTCAGTTATCCCCTGTACAGTGATAGTAGTGATAAGGGATAGAAACCTATGGACTATGCCATATTCATTTTGTGTTTGTATAATTGGTATGATGACCGATCAGTTGACATGATGGAGGCATGTGGCCCATAACCACTGCATCAATTGTGGGGAAAGGTAACCCACTGGGGAGCCAAGGTGATCAAGATGCAGGATAGACTTAATGGAGTAAATAAAATGACAGGACATGGCCTTTATCAAGGTGCCCTCACCTAAGTCGAAAGGTTGGAGTTCTTGGCACAACAAATTAACGATTATTAGTGAGTCCGTGCGGTCATCTTACTTTCACCTTCATTGCTGATCTTTTGGGACCTTAGGATGACCTTGTGGTTGAAGCACATTTTGGTGTTGTACAGTGTGCCTGCATTTTCCCTTTTGTCTCTCTTTCTTCTCCCCAAACTTCACACACACACACACACACACACACACACACACACACACACACACACACACACACACACACACACACACACACACACACACACACACACACACACACACACACACACACACACACACACACACCCTCTCTACCCCTTCTATCCCTCCCGCCCGCCCCGACCCCCAAGGCAAAACCAAGTTGTTAGTATTTTGCCGGGTTTGAATCGAATTGGGAACAATTTCTAACAATGTTATTTTATAGAGTTGAGGTGATAACTTACAAAAGATGGTTCACACGTAAGAGTCCTGGCTACGCAGCCGCAAATCTCATTCTAAAGAAGTCTAAAGAATTAGAAAGTTCTGAAGACCAAATGAATCGATTACACAGGTAAAAACAAGCAGGAATCACTGCACACAAGGATGTCTGGGAGATCAATGCTAAGAGGAATATAGGCACCTATATTACAGACATACCGTGAGTCCTGTAACTCTCGGATCACGTGTTGGGGAGGCTTTTTGGGTGTGTCGGGAATAACAAGAGCGTGGAGCGTGGCCAAGTTACTTGACCTGACCCAGAAAGAGAGAGAGAACCATATCATGCCACTTGGTGGACATTGTGCTCCTGATAATTTGAGGTTCTTTATTGCACTGGAGGAATTTGGTTATGAGCTGCGTCCAGTGTCACAAACAGCGGCAGATTTGCAAATCCTCCGCCCCGTGGCACTAAGTCGTGGCGGCCACCTCCTTTGCTGCCGCCCTCCTTCTCCTTCCGAATCACAGCGTCAAATGACGCTGCGGACAACACCAACGTGACGTCAGAGTGTTGTGTTGCCATGGTAAAGCGATGTCAGGATGTCATTTGACGCCGCGCCGCCATGACAATGAGACGCCATATGACATCACGTTGGTGACGTCTACTGCGTCATTTGATGCTGAGATTCTAAAGGAGGAGGGCGGCAGCAAGGGGGCGGGCCGATAGACCCGAGAGCGTGGCAAATGTATATGGGGGGGGGGAACATTGAATGGGATGGTGCACAGCGAGAAATTAGGGCTGAGATGTAAGTAGGCGCAGAAGAGTGTAAAGCTTTAAAAGTAGAGGAGGAGAATTGAGTGTGAGATGTGGGATTTGATAGGAAGCCAGGAGAGTGATTTCAGGAGGGGAGACGCTGAGACAGATTTAGGAAAGAGTAGAGTGACTGTGGCAGCAGCGTTTAGGATAGATTGTAGGGGAGACAGGTGAGAGGCAGGAAGGCCGGACAGCAGGAGGTTACAGTAATCGAGACGGGAGAGAATGAGGACCTGAGTCAAAGGTATAGCAGTCGAGTAACAGAGGAAAGGGCGTATTTTTGTTATATTGCGGAGGAAAAAGCGACAGGTTTTAGATACGTTTTGAATGTGAGGGGCAAATGGGAGAGAGGAGTCCAGTGTGACCCCTACGCAGCATGCTTGGGCTACCGGGTGAATGATGGTACTTCCAACACTAAATCTGGAAGGAGGTAGTAGGGCCAGGTTTGGGAGGAAGTATAAGGAGCTCTGTTTTTGCCATGTTAAATTTAAGGTGGCGGATGGCCATCCAGGATGATATAGCAGAGAGACATTCAGAAACTTTGTTCTGTATAGCAGGTGTAAGGTCGGGGGTTGAAAGGTAAATCTGTGTGTCATCAGCATAGAGGTGATATTTAAGCCCAAGGGATGTGATTAGGTCATCTAGAGAAAGTGTGTACAGAGAAAAGAGAAGAGGTCCCAGGACAGAGCCTTGGGGTACCCCCACAGATAGATCGATAGAGGAGGAGGTGTTAGCAAAAGAGACACTGAAAGTACGATGGGAGAGGTAGGATGAGATCCAGGATAGAGCTTTGTTACGAATACCAAGAGTATGGAGAATGTGAAGGAGAAGAGGGTGGTCCACGGTGTCAAATGCTGCAGAGAGGTCGAGTAATATGAGCAGCGTATAATGACCTCTGTCTTTGGCAGCATGGATGTCATCAGTTATTTTAGTAAGGTCTGTTTCAGTGGAGTGAGCAGTACGGAAACCAGATTGTAGAGGTTCTAGGAGAGAATAGGTGTTGAGAAAATGTAGCAAATCGAGAGAATACAAGACGTACAAGGAGTTTGGAGGCAAAGGCAGGAGGGAGACAGGTCAATAGTTAGGACAGGTAGGGTCAAACGCTGTTTTTGAGTAATGGTATAACTGTTGCATGCTTGAAGGAGGATGGAAAGGTACCAGGGTAGATGGAAGAGTTAAAAATGTGTGTGAGCATAGGGATTATAGAAGGAGCAAGAGGTTTTAGGAGATGGAAGGGAATGGGGTCAAGAGGGCAGGTAGTAGAGGGAGAAGGAGATCAATAATGACACATCCTCCCCCGAGACAGCGGAAAAAGAGTCAAGGAAGGCAGGAGGAGAGTTAGGAAGGTATGTGGGATGGGAGGAGGAAACAGAGGGGATGTTCTGACGTATGGATTCCACCTTTTCCTTAAAATAGTCAGCAAAGTCCTGAGGTGAAATGGCGGAAGAAGCGGAGGCAGCCGTGTGTCTGATCTGCTTGTGCTGGAGGGTTCCCCAACTCCATCCTCTGCACAAGAACTATGCATGTGACTCAGGGCTGTTTACTTAAAAGTGCAATCCCACATAGCCAGACAAAAAAAAAAACCCTTGTAAAGAATGGGGGGGGGGAGTGTTTGTGAGGGGCAGGAGAGGCCTTCCTCTAACAAAGAGGTGAATACTACCATAACGCTTCAGCAGCATATAGAAGCGTTAGCGGTTGCACAGATAAGCACATGCAATGTCCCCGTTACCCGAGGACAGACACGGGGCTCTATCTGCGTGATTAACCCCTGAGTTGCCAGCGAGACTTGTGATGCATTACTCAGTCTGAACAAAAAGCTAATTTTTTTACAAAAAATATAAGAATCTGCTTGGTGTAGTTTAATTGCGAGAATACAACACCCTTCCCCCTCTTCCACTTTACTCTATCGTTGGGTCTTATCCTGATTTTGTTACATTTTGCATTGTTATTGATGTTGATCTTGCTGCAGTGCTGCGTTGTCAAGGTCTTGCAATTTTCGTTGCCCATGTGTTGCAAACCCTCAGTCCTGGCGGGAGTCGCCATTCATCTTTCTCGTGCTTAAACTTTTATTAAATGTTATTGGCTGACAGTCCCATGCTTCCCAGCACAGGTGGCCCAATCAGAGGGTCAGTCGAAGACTCAGCCTCTGAGCCACCTGTGCTGAAGCAGGGATATCCTGAAAACCTGACCTGTTGGGGGGGGGGGGGGGGGTAGGGGGGCTTGACGACTGATGTTGTAACTCACGCAATGCGTACCCCTTACAAAGATATGCATCCCAAGATAACAAGTCTCTTATTTCACCCTGAATTAAACTTACCTAATCAGCTTTGGAATCAAATAATACTTTCCGAAGAAATATTCCGAAGGAATATTTTCCGAAAAGATCAAAAGCAGAAGAATGAAAACTAGCAGTCACACACACACACCTGTCCTGTTAGAAGACAGCCCCCTGTACACCTCACCTGTGTGCGCCTGACTCAAACAGGTCAAAGGGCAATATGTATTGTGGGATTTAGGGATCAAAGTCAATTTTGGGGCAAAATAACCGCAAAGGTTGGTGAAGGGAGTTGGCACACACATATGAGTAAAAAATGACAAATAAGGGCTGGCGATGACATAGCCTCTGTGGCATCAACGCCGCCCGGAAACTTTTGGGAGGAAATCGCGATGAGGATAAGAAAAGGCAGCACAGGACATGATCTGCCGCGCAGGGAAATGGAAGAGAAGGACCCCTCTTACGTGTCCGGATTAAGGGACGCCGCAATCCCCGTGACCACTCTGGTTCCCCGACACGCCCGGCGCCCTAATGGTCAAACACGCAGAGTCTGCAAGCGCCTCTGCGTTTCGATTCTGTTCGCCGCCATCCTTCATATTTAGCAAAATAACTGCACAATGAGTCAAAGAGAAAAATGTCTTATAGCTCCATCACTTATTTGTGTGATGCACAATGTGTGTGTGGGGGGGGTTCCCCAAACTTGTTCTACTTTTTGCACTGATAAATCTGCCAGGTTTGAGGTGGTAATAAGCTCTTTGCACAAGATATAAACTTCAGATGTAAGGAGCTCAGACTACACGTTTCTTGCTTGTCACAGGCGTAATTAATTGATGCAAAAGTAAACGTTTTCTCTGCGTTAGGGAACAAATTGCAACATATATGTATAGGGGAGGGTGGAGTTTTTTGTATGTGTATTTGGGAGGTGTTTTTTAATATGTATTTGGGTGGGGGTATTTCTTTATATGTATTGGGGGGTGGGGGTATTTCTTAATATATATTGGTGGTCTTTTCTATATGTGTAGCTATGTATCCTCTTGCCCCGATCCTCCGTTCTCCCTCCCCTTACCTCCTCCATTGTGAGTGGCGGTGGGCTCGCAGGCGGCTCCCTCTGCAGGGCGCCGCCATGTTGGTTTTGCGGGTGCGCACGCGCGGAGGCTTGCGCATGCTCAGAGTGTGTGGCGGCCATTGAGGGGTTGCGCATGCGCAGTGGAGTGAGCGCACGCGGAGGCCCATAGTGGTAGGCTCTGCGGGGACTACAAGCCCCATAGTGCTCAGGGGCAGGAATACCACATGTGACGCCAGGGAGCCAATAGCGCGGCCAGGTCTCCTGCAGGAGGAGATACTTTCTCGCGCGTTGGAACAGGAAGAGGCAGTCGGAGCTGGGACACAGACAAGGGAGGGTGTATGTGTGCAGGGGTTTGTGACCCTCTTCACTAGGCCAGATTCACACGTATAGATTGTGGCTGCTATAGGGACAGGCCCCAAGGTGGGAACCCTGTCCCACTAGCTGTATGCTAGTTCCGGGACACAGCTGCAACGCTGCGCAGCCCTTATAATCGTGGTTTGGGATCAGACCATCCACGCTGACACAGAGACAGTCATCATGGTGGGACCATCCAGTGGGACACCACCCCACATGGACTCGTCGTGGAGGATATCGTTGGATCGGCTGGAGCACCCGGCAGGTACCTATACAAAAAGTGCACCAACTGTCCTTACACTTTGCATAGTGGGATTGGGTGTGGGACTTGTGGGACTATTTGGACACAGTGTGGGTTACAGCCGTGCGAGGTGTGTGGGTAGTTGTACTTCTAGACACTATAGAAGGATTAAGATATGAAGTATATATATCTTATACTATATTAGTGAAAGCACTGTATGTTTGCCTGCCTGCCTGGATGTCCGGTGTCCCTAGGGGAAATCTCATTGGTCCCTTGGCCCGCCCGCCCCCGCACACCTCTCATTGGCCTGAGGCGGAGTGACGGGCCAAAGGACACACAGGGACACACACACACACACAGGGACACACACACACAGGGAACACAGGGGGACACACAAACACAGACACACACGGACACACACACACACACACACACACACACAGGGATACACACACACACGGACACAGGATACACACACACACACACACACGGACACAGGGACACACACACGGACACAGGGATACACACACACAGTGACACACACACACAGTGACACACACACACACACACACTGTTACATACATTAGCGGGGCTCACAGTGTTAGCAGCACCCGCGCGCACCTCCTCCTCTCCCCGTGTCTCCCGCGCTTTCACCCCGACCCCCCCCTCCCCCGGCGCCGCTACAGTCAGCGGGACACACACACTATTATTACCCCTTCAGCGCCCCCCCCCCCCGTCAGCGGCCGTGCGAGACCCCCCTCTATATCTCCCACCTCTCCCCCCCCCACACATATACATGCCCCCCCCTCCCCGGTGCTACAACTCACCCCTCCCCGGCGGGGAAACAGCCAGTGGCCAGGCAAGCTGCCTCGCGGCACCGAGTGCCAAAGATGGCGGCGCCCGGGACACAGCGGGGGAGCGGCCACAACACGCTGCCTCCCGCCTCAGATCCACGTGGGACCTGCCGGATGGGTGAGTGAGCGGCCTTCACCTCCCCTCCACCCCCCCCCCCTCACCTCCCCTCCACCCCCCCCTCCCCTCCAGTGTCAGTGTCTCCCCGATACCCACCCCCCCCCGGCGCTACAACTCACCCCTCCCCGGCGGGGGAACAGCCAGTGGCCAGGCAGGCTGCCTCGCGGCGCCGAGTGCCCAAGATGGCGGCGCCCGGGACACAGCGGGGGAGCGGCCACAACACGCTGCCTCCCGCCTCAGATCCACGTGGGACCTGCCGGATGGGTGAGTAAGCGGCCTTCACCTCCCCTCCACCCCCCCCTTCACCTCCCCTCCACCCCCCCCTTCACCTCCCCTCCACCCCAGTGTCAGTGTCTCCCCGCTACCCCCCCCCCCCCCGGCGCCGCTACAGTCAGCGGGGGAGCGAGCGAGCGCCCGGGACACAGCGGGGAGCGGCCACAACACGCTGCCTCCCGCCTCAGATCCACGTGGGACCTGCCGGACGGGTGAGTGAGCGGCCTTCACCTCCCCTCACCCCCCATCACCTCCCCTCACCCCCTTTCACCTCCCCTCACTCCACTTCTCCCTTCCACCCCCCCTTCACCTCCCCTCCACCCCCCCCTTCACCACCTCCCCTCCACCCCCCCCTTCCACCCCCCTTCACCCCCCCTCCACCCCCCCCTTCACCTCCCATTCACCCCCCCCCCCTTCACCTCCCTTCCACCCCCCCCCCCTCCACCTCCCCTCCACCCCCCCCTCCTCCCCCCCACCCCCCCTTCCTCCCCCCCACCTTCACCTCCCCTCCACCCCCCCCTTCACCTCCCCTCCACCCCCCCCTTTACCCCCCCCTCCACCCCCCCTTCCCACCGCCTCCCCCCCCTTCCCACTGCCTCCCCCCCCCTTCACACCGCCTCCCCCGCCTCCCCCCCCTTCCCACCGCCTCCCCCCCCCTTCCCACCGCCTCCCCCCCCTTCCCACCGCCTCCCCCCCTCTTCCCACCGCCTCCCCCCCCCTTCCCACCGCCTCCCAGCCCCCCTTCCCACCGCCTCCCAGCCCCCTTCCACCGCCTCCCAGCCCCCCTTCCCACCGCCTCCCCCACCCCTTCCCACCGCCTCCCCCCACCCCTTCCCACCGCCTCCCCCCACCCCTTCCCACCGCCTCCCCCCACCCCTTCCCACCGCCTCCCACCCCCTTCCCACCGCCTCCCACCCCCCCTTCCCACCGCCTCCCACCCCCCCTTCCCACCGCCTCCCTCCCCCCTTCCCACCGCCTCCCACCCCCCTTCCCACCGCCTCCCACCCCCCTTCCCACCGCCTCCCACCCCCCGCCATCCCACCCCC